>NW_021319373.1:633152-651414 GCF_001605985.2 Dendrobium catenatum | reverse complement strand
CTACTTCTCTTCCCTTAACTCTGTTAATAACTGTTCAATCTTGATCCATTCCCTTTTGATTTTCTAAACTTCATTCATTTTTTATATCACTCCTAGAAGATCTAACAAAATTTCGTCACTATTTTAATCGAGAGTTTCGTAGGGGACTCTGTCTCTCTACGATATAATTAACTACGAGGGCTTGCGCTCGTAGGAGATTTGGAACCACACACGCACCTGATTTTAAAATTAATTTTTCTAAAATCTTATTAGATTTCTTTGGAAAAGAGTTAAAAAATAATCGTCTTTAGTACATTAGAAGGATTATTATTGAATGGTGTTATCTCCCTTTGGGGAGATACATACACCCTTCTTTGATAAGGCTTTGGATGTGAACTCGACGATCATACTTCTTGAATATTATAATTGGATATTGAGTTGAACTTCAATTTGTTCCCTCGGGGCTATATGAAGTTCTTTCTAGAATCCGGTCATGATATTCAAGATGAATTTCATAATTCTAAGTCTGAACACCATTATGAAATTTTATTTTCATCTTCCGGGGTGATATACTTTTTCTATCGAGTTGATTCGACTTTAGAATTAGAATTAATCTTAAATTTTAAGATTCCCAAAGAAAACTAATATTTTTCAAAACTTGTTTTCAAAATTCCACCAACAATATTCAAAGAAGCTGAAACCCCATAAGGTCATTGAAAAGAAATCTGGGATAATTTTAGCTATTGATAAAGGAAAGCAACCAGTGAAAGTTTAGATAGAAAATCCCCCTTCATAGTTTTATAATCAATAATATCAAAGGCCCCAATATTTTCCACTACAGTATCCGCCACCACAACATTCGCCACTATGGATTTAGCCATAGTTCAATCAACAATAGCCTTACCTTACTCAAGAAGAAAGGAAGGAAAAGCAGGAAAATTTCAATGCAATGGTTGGTAAGACTTACCCATTCAAGAAGGAGGCTTTAAAGGATTTTAACAAATCTTTTAATAAAGCCAGACTTCAATTTACATACACCCAAAAGGCTAGACGAGGTGAGTAAGTCGGATCAACCTATTTATTGCCCCTATTATTAAATGTTGGGCCATCAACTTGAAGATTGCATAACTTTTAAAGAATGGCTTAACATAAGCATGAAATTAGGAGCTGTAGTGATTCCCAAGGAATACTTAGTGGATCCGAGGAAGGGATAAGCTAAGTGTGTGACTGGTGAGCCTATTATTCCTACTTCTTTTTCAAATTTTGATTCTACTTGGGATATAGCTTTATCCCTATCTTCTAAGAAATTTCTAATCAAGGTATATCGTTCTTCTCTTCTAGAATATTTGGGAGCTCATAAGCCCTTCCGGGTTGATTTAATAGTTCCAGAAGATGATATAGAGATGACTCCACCTTCAGAGCTCAAGGAAGCTCAAGTTATCAAGGCTCCTATAATTCAGGAGAAGGAGGATACTATAAATTATTTTGTTTCTTTTAGTAGTGTTGACAGTGTTGTGTCCCATAAAGTTATGTTTTATGTAGACGGGAAGGCTATAATCTTCAATCCTCTTACTTTAGATGACTTTTATTTTGTTTCATGTAATGATGTGAAATCAATGAAAATGTATTCTAAGTATATCTTGTCTATTTTTTATAAGGATGTTACATATGACTTGAAAAATATATCTAAAAATAATTCTCTTGATGATCAATTTAATTTTGAATAATTAAAATATTCTATTTTATATTATTCAGTTAGTGATGCCTCTGTTCTTGATTTGCAGGGTACGCCTATCTATATTGAAGCAGAGATGTCGGATTCTAAAAATTTAATAGAAATGAAACCAGAACTAGCTGAGGTCGAAGTAGATAACCCACCTGTAACTTCTTCTAAAGAGATAGTGCAAATTAATCTCTATAGCTGAAAAGTGATATCACCTCACACTTCTTTTGAAGATAAAGGAAAGTAAGTTGTTGACAAACCAGAATCTTCTTTTCCACCTCAGCTTGTTCCTCTTTAGGGTCCAGTTGAGAGTGGAATGCCCAAGGTCGATTACAATGCCCTAGTTAATCTTAGGAAGCTGTATGCAAAATTGACATTTATGATGCATTAATCCTTTTCAAAGAAATGAGGGAAGCATTAATTAAAACTCTTCTAGATCCAGATATTTGCATGGCCTAGTTAGTAGCTGCACAGCCTGATGAAGCTCTTTATTCTGAAGGAGTTCCTAAAATTTCTTTCTCTGATGAAGATCTATATTTAGGGACGACTAATCATAAACATCCACTATACATAATAGTAAACATAGATAACTTCAGATTATCACATATCATTGTTGATCCTGGTCATTAGTTAATATTATGACTCTTAGAACACTTGACTCTTTGAGAATAGATGTCTATAAGCTCAGTTCAGACAAGATGATCTTATGGGGTTTTAACAAAAATGGAAAGAGGGATTTGGGTTCAATTACTCTATTATTAGAGATTAAATAATTTAAAACTGAAGCTAAGTTTCATATTATAGATGCTCCATTATCTTTTAATGCTCTTCTAGGTAGGCCCTAACATCATGAATATAGGATGGTTCCTTTATACATGCATCAATGCATCAAGTACATCTAACATGGAATTGAGCACTGCATTAAGGGAGATTTGCAACCATTATTGATTCACGAAGTAGAAATTTATGAAGATGCCGCCTATTATTTGCCTAAAAAGCAAACGACTATTTTTGAAGATCTTAAATTGGCTAAAAATTAAATTGTACTTGAAAAGAAAAATGAAAAATAAATAGAAGAAAAAAGAGAAGAATAATATCCTTGTCTCAATAATAGTATCCATTAGCATCCTACTCCTCTTTCACAAAGAGGTGGTAGGATGCCCCAACAGGGATGGGGTAGAGGTAGAGGATGGAAAAATCATGAAAGTGCAATATATCAAACCAAATAAAAGCATATGAAACACATTGATTTAGAATCTGGTTTAGAGGATTAATCATGTATATCGAAGGTTGAAATAATAATAAATAGCCAAAATTTGAGATCTCTTTTGAACATGATAGTGATGATCACAAAGTTCAGGAAAATATAGAAGATGATTCAGATTTGTCTACCTATGAAAAGTTTAAAGGATATGTGAAGACTTTAGCTCTAACCCCACTATTGCTAGATAGTATAGTCGGGTTGGCAGTTAAGGTTTCAGCTCTTTTGAGCAATGATTATACAACTGCTAAGTTTATTCCTTCTTCTAGCAAGAATGTTGAATTGATGTACACATTGATGATCCTTTTATTAATGAAATAGTGGAACACCATTTTTATTGGTATCCTTATTATGTTAAAAATTTAATTGAGCAAGGTCTAACCTCGTCTACTTGGACCAAATGTCAAGCTCAGTCCTTTGAAAGTTTTTTAAATATTGAATACCATAAACCAAAGTCAAGAGCAGGACTGGGCTTTAGTACTATTTGTCCATTTGATGATTATGATTATTGCTTGGTGATAACTAATAATTTAGGATCTAATCGTCTGTTTGTAAAGGACATTAAAATTCTTAATGAATTTTTCTTAGAAACTTTAGATGATTGGATGACTTTCAGGTTAAGGAGGCACCTCTTGAACTTGAGGAGGAAATCCAATCACCTATTGATGAATTAAAAGAAATAAAACTTGATAATGAATAAAATCCACATCTGACATTCATAAGTGACTTATTGAATAAGGATGAGTTAACTAACTTAGTCGAGTTACTTTCGGAGTTTAAGGATTGCTTCGCTTGGAGCTGTGAAAAAAATGCAAGGATTATCTCCAGAGATAGCAGTCCACAAACTTGAGATTCAACCTGACATAATCCCTGTCAAACAAGCCCTATGGCGTATGTGCTTAGAAATTGAACAACAAGTGGTGATTGAAGTTAAAAAATTGATCGATGCAGGCTTTATTTTTGAGAAAAATATCCCTTTGTGTTGGATAGCATCATCCAGTGAAAAAGAAATTGTCAAATTTGCATATGCATCAATTATAGAGATCTAAATAAGGCTTCTCTGAAAGATGAGTTCCGGCTACGCATATCAAAACTCATGGTAGATATCACCTTTGAGCATGCAATTTTCTCTTTTATGGATGGTTCATCTGGATATAACCAAATCAAGATGGCTCCTGAAGATAAAAAATTCACTACCTTCAGAACACCTATATGGGTCTTTTCTCAGAAAGTAATGCCCTTTGGACTTAAGAATATAGGTGCAACTTATCAGCGAGCTATGACTTAAATCTTCAATGATCTAATATACTAACATGTGGAATGTTATATTGATAATTTGTTCATTAAAATTCATCAAAGGGAATACAACCTACATGATATGAGAATCATTTTTGAAAGGTTTCTACACTATGATCTAAAGATGAATCCCTTGAAATATGCTTTTGGAGTTACTTCTAGGAAATTGTTGGGATATATAGTGAGACACTGATGTATTGAAATTGATTCTTCCAAAATATAAGTTATCTTAGATATGCCACCTCCTAAAATTCTTACCCAATTAAGATCTTTTCGGGCATATCTACGAAGATTCATTTCCAGCTTGTCAGGTAGGTGTCAACCATTTGCCTCTTTATATAAAAAAGATGCCTGATTCTATTTTGATGAAAAGTGTCAAAATGCCTTTGAAAGCATAAAGCAGTATTTATTGACACGACCAATTTTAGCAGCTCCTATCCCATGAAAACCATTAAATCTTTACACCATAGCTTTGGACAACTCTCTTAGCACTTTGTTAGCCCAGACTAATGAGGAAGGAAAAGAGAACACACTTTAGTACTTGAGTATATGACTCCTACCAACTTAAACTAATTGTCCGCCTATTGAGAAAAATTATTTAACTTTGATTTTTGCTGCCAAAAAACTAAGGCATTACATGTTAGCTCATAAGATTAATATCATTTTTAGAGTCAATCCACTAAAATCCCTAATGACTCATCCAACATTGTCGGGGTGTTTAGCAAAATGGTTAATGTTGTTGCTCTAATTTTATATCACATTTAAACCATTATGTGCTATCAAAGGTCAAGCCATGTCTAACTTCTTAGCAGCACACCCAATCCTTACTAAGTCCCCTCTAAATGATAATCTCCATGATTAACAAATTATTAGCTTAGAGGAGTAGGAAGGAGATACCTGGGAGTTATATTTTGATGGTGTCTTCACAAAATATTGGGGAACCTCAAGAGTAATCCCAAGGAAAGCTGATATCGGGTTGGTTTTCATAACCCCTAAAAGGGGATTATTGCCTTATACTTACCAATTATTAGAGCCTTGTACTAATAACAAGGCTGAATACGATGCTCTAATAACTGGGTTAAAATTAGCAGTATTAATAGAAATCAAAGAAATTAGGATCTTTAGAGATTCATAACTTATTATCAATCAAGTTGCTGGTATTTACAAAGTCTTGAAACCTAAACTTCTTCCCTACCATCAGTACAGATGAAGCTTCTCAAGCAGATTCCAATCATAACTTTGTATATGATACCTCGTGGAAGAAATTATGTAATGGATGCCCTTGCAAAGCTTGCAAAAGAGTTAGCTTGTATAGAAGAAGAATCCATTTTTATAGAATTTCAAGGTTGCAAGATCTTGTCTCCTATAGACTTAAAATACATCAATAAAAATTTCCTTCTGAGAGTGAGATTGTCCTTACTGTTGACGATGAAACGATTGACTGGAGGAAACCTTTTATTTACTATTTGGAAGAAATCAAACTCTCTCAAGAGAAATTTGTCACTAATCAAATTAAGAGAAGGGATCTCTCTTATACACTAATAAATAACACTTTTTACTGCCGATCATTTGATCAATTGTGGTTCTGTTATGTCAATAAATAAAAAGCCCTAAAGATTGTGACTGAGGTATATGCTAGGTTGTGTAGTGCTCCCCAATCTGGCCCTAAAATAAAGTTGAAGATTAAAAGACTGGGATATTATTGGCCCTCAATGATTGACAATTGCATGTCTATTGCATGTCATTGTCACCAGTGCCAAGTACATGATATAGTCCTACACTAACCTCCTAATTTATTGCATCCAACAATTGCTTCATGGCCATTTGAAATTTGGGGCACAAACATCATTGGCCCTATAAATCTTCCCTATTCTTAAGGTCACTGGTTCATTCTAGTAGAAACAAATTACTTCTTAAAATGGATGGAAGTTGTTCCTTTACGAGAAGTTATAACTCATAATGTGCTCCAATTCTTTCTAGACCATATTTTATATCAATTCGACATTCCTCATCAAATTATATCTGATAATGGTCCTTTCAAGAGCACCAAAATGAACAATTTTGTTAAGCATCATTATATTTATTGGAGATACTCCACAAGCTATTACCCACAGGCAAATGGATTGGCGGAGGCCTTTAGTAAGACATTGGTAGGAATTCTAAAGATGATCTTAGAAGACAATAAGCGACAGTGGCATAAAAAGTTGGGTAAGGCTATGTAGGTTTACCAAACCATATATAGAACCCCAACTCAGTCTACACCATTTAGGTTAGTCTTCAGGGTTGAGGTGTTCTCCCTTTAGAGGCACAACTTCCCTCTCTAAGAGTTGCAATTAACAATAATATCACATCTCAATAGAATGCCTGACTTCGACTAGAAGAACTCGAAGGTTCAGAAGAGAAGCAACTGTAAACTCAATAGAACCTCGAGTTATAAATCTCATATGGTTCAAGCACATGATAAAATGGTACGTCCAAGAACCTTTCAAGTAGGAGAGCTTGTGTTGGTCCTATGTAGACCTATATTGACTCGTCAAAGATTCGGGGGTAAATTTGAGCCTATATGGGAAGGTCCTTTTGTGGAGGAGAAAGTCTACCAAGGAGGATCTTACTAATTGGTGGATTGTAAGGGTGATCATCCTATGTTGCCCATCAATGGGCGATATCTTAACAAATACTATGTATAATGATGTTGTTATGAAGATTTGTATTAAAATTACAAATTTCTCAGCATACACATTTTTATAAAGTTTATGAATGTAACATGTTGTACAGGGTCCAAGTAGCTTGTATACTTTTGAAAATTAAAATTGAAAGGTTTCAAGATTTGAAGCAATTGAGATGTTCTATAGTACTACTGGGGAATTATCCTTTTATTAATTTCCCTTCTTGACATATGATGATCTGGTATAAAAACATAATCCCCAGGGGATTATTTGTAAGTTATAAAGATCATGCATAATGGAGAATAAAATAAATTTTCAATCTAGAAATTTTTAATTATATATTTCTACCAAATATATTCCCTCCTAATCTAGAAAGTGACATCGACAAAAGCTTTTGATCTTTGGCAGAACATTTGTAAGTTATTAACGTCATTTATGACGGGGAAAAATGATCAAAATGGTCTTTAGGTCTAAGTCTTCTTTTACGTCATCCTGTTGACTTCTGGCATAAGTTCGCTTTTACGGCAACCATCCTAATTAAATATGTCTTTAAGCTTAAGTCCACTTTTATGGTATCATATTGACTTCTAGCATAAGTCCACATTTACTAAAATCATCTTGATTAAATCTATCCTTAGGTTTAAGTCCACTTTAATGACATCTTTTTGACTTCTGGCATAAGTACGCTTTTATGGTAGCCATCCTGATTAAATTCGTCTTTAGGTCTAAGTCCACTTTGATGGCATCCTATTGACTTTTGGCATAAGTTCACTTTTACGACATCCTATTGACTTTTGGAATAAGAGCACTTTTCTGGCAGTCCTGATTAAATCTGTCTTTAGGTCTAAGTCCGCTTTTATGGCATCCTATTGACTTCTAACATACATCCGCTTTTATGATAGCCAACCTGATTAAATCCATCTTTAGATTTAAGTTCGCTTTTATGACATCTTATTAACTTTCGGCATAAGTCTACTTTTACGGCAACCATTCTTTTTAAATATGTCTTTAGGTCTAAGTCTGCTTTTATAGTATCCTATTGACTTTTGGCATAAGTATACTTTTACAGCAGCCATCCTGATTAAATCTGTCTTTAGGTCTAAGTCCGCTTTTACGGCATCTTATTGAACTCTAGCATAAGTCCATTTTTACGGTAGCCATCCTTATTAAATCTATCTTTAAGTCTAAGTCTGCTTTTATGGCATCCTAATGACTTTTGATAGAAGTCTGCTTTTGTGGCAACCATCCTGATTAAGGCTTCGTTTGGGACGGCTTTATTTCCACTTCTTGAAACAGCTTTCTAGTACAAAAATAAATTTTTTTTACTATAAGGCTACATCAAGAAGCAGAAAGAAAGCCCCCAAATGAAGCCTAAATATGTCTGTATGTTTAAGTCCGCTTTTATGACATCATATTGACTTCCGTCATAAGCCCGCTTTTACGGCAGCCATCCTGTTTAAACCTGTATTTTGGTCTAAGTCCGCTTTTACAACATCTTATTGACTTTTGACATATGTTCTCTTTTATGGCTTCCAACCTGATTAAATCCATTTTTAAGTCTAAGTCCTCTTTTATGACATCCTATTGAATTTTTGGCATAAGTCTGCTTTTACGGTAGCCATCCTGATTTAATATTTTCTTAGGTTTAAATCCACTCTTACGACATCCTATAGTCATATGGCATAAGTTCGTTATAATGACACCTATTTTAGAAGGTAGGTATATGTGCCCACTTGGTGGCTTCCTTCCTCTTGAACTAGAAAGAAGACTTTGGTCTTATAAAAATCAAATTCAAACTCTCTATTTATGTCAAGGTACCTTCAAATCATCATATTCGACTATTTCATACATTTAATTTACTAAATAATACAAATCTCATTAGTTATTATTTGCTAAAGCCATCATCAAGCTTCAAAATAAACTGGATCAACTCGGAACTCTATCAACTTTTATTTATGATCCTTTCTCAAAGCTAAAAATTTTCTTCAATTCATAAACTCAAATCTCCAACTTAATTTCAGATTTACTTGATCATTTTGGTCAACACCAATACACATGATAAACTTTGGTAAGTTTATCATGCATATTGGGGGTCCATTTGTTGACCTCATTTTTCAAGACCAATTTATATGGAATTAACTCTAGCACCTAGGTCTTCGTAGCCTAGTATAGATGCCATTCCTTTAGGACTCCCCTTAGGCAGATGCCCACTAATGTAGCGTTGACTCAACCTTGCTATTCAACTTAAATCAAAATCAATTTAATCCAAATCTAATTCAACTCCAAACTAAACTCAAATTGACCATTTTAAAATGAAAATTGCTACACCAATCGAAGCAAAAATGAATCAAATTAACTCGACATGAGTTTGATCTAAATGATAATAGCTCTGATTAGCTCAATTTGGCTCGTCGTGAGCTAATGTCATTAGTTAAATTAAATAAAAGAATTTAATTTAATCTGTTGTAAAATTTTTTTATTAATTTCTTTTAAAATAAATATATATTGATTCCAAAAAAAATAGATTATATATATATATATATATATATATATATATATATATCTGTATAACAACGTCCCATTTTGAATAAAGGATGCAAATGGCATTAAAAGAGCATCAAGAAAAATACAAAGTTCTACAACTAAGTGACTCCTTGACAGTCCTTCCTAAACAAGTGTAAAAAACTTGTTGGAAGTTCTGTTTCAATAAAAGAGTCCCAAAAGAAATCACCTAACAAATCAAGCTTGGCACAACAATCGGCCACCTTATTACAATATCTAGGAATAAAGAGAAACATAATCTTTTTGAACACTTGAAGAAAAGATAAATCTAATTTCGTACCTTTATTAGTCTTCACTTTGATAGAATCTTGGAGCTTCTTTATGATATTCACATTATCTCCTTCTATGATTATCCCCTTGTATTCACAAAACCAATCTTGTATTTTTCCATCATTAGGATTTCTTTAAGTTCCAAATGAGCAATATCCCAATGATTCATCTTCTTTCCGTATGCACAAATCATTCTCCCTTTGCAATCTCTGATCAGCCCAGCTACTCCTGCCAATTTTGAATCCAATAAAGCAGCATCTACATTTAATTTTAACCAACCATCAGGAGGGGGACACCAAGCTTTAGACAGCAAATGCTTATTAGTGCTCCAGTTCTTCTCGGTTGGTAAATATTGATAGAAGGCTGCTTGAGAAATAACTTCAGCTGCTATATATGCAATGGGAAGTTCTGAATTCCCATGTTTGCCCAGATTCCGTGATCTCCAATTGTAATAAACAATTAAAGTATAAATTTTTGCAAGGCCTTTGTCAGTTTTATTACTGAGTTCTTCAATGAATTCATCCAGATTTTGAAAGGAAGGGACGTTAAAACCCCACTGTCTCAGTTTTGTTGTGATCTCCAAAAGCTTTTCACATTTAATGGCTATATGCTCTGTATCTTCCCTCATCTTGCATCCTCTAGACAATGAGAATTGTTCATTAATTTCCTATAGTTTAACCAAAAATTAGTAGGTGGAGCGTCGTTTAACAATCTCCACCAAAACAAATGAGTTCTTTGATTGAGTTTCAGTTTTCTCAGCCAATTGGACCTGCAAAGATTGCTGTCCAGATTCGTGTTAATCGCTTCATTACAAAGAGATGATATCGTCCTCCCCGAATTGCTACAAATCAATTCAATCTTATCTTCTCTGTTGCTCTCTCCCTTGTCCATTTGAATAATCAGATTCATCATATCTTTAGAGAAACAGTCAGCCAATTTCTCTAAATTCCAGTTGCTGTCTTGTTTCATAAAATAAGAAACTCTTTTATTTAAGAGTTTCTCTATATTGCACGTAGCAGGCTAGCTGCTAGGATTGCGGTCTAGAATCCAGTTGTCATTAACTGCATTAATGCTTTTGCCATTGTTAACTTCCCATCTAATTATGGGTTTAAGGGACTTGATGCCGTCTTTGATGATTTTCCATGCTGATGTAGCACCTATCTTCGTACTCTCCTCCCAGATTTTATCCCCATATTTCATTTTGAGGATTTTACAGAGCAATGATTCATTATTCTATAGATACATCCATGCTAGTCTCTCTCTTAATGGTCCCTGCCTTCTGATGCACCTTGGATGCCTAACCCTCCCAAACTAGTAGGTAGACAAAGTTTTGACCAAGCTATGTAGTGCATTCCTTGATTTCCATTTTCTTTATGCCACAAAAAGCTCCTACACATTTTATCAATTTTAAGCAAAATACTTTTAGGAATAAGGGAGTGAGCTACCTGGTATGAGATCATGTTTGAATAGGCTGATTTTATGAGTGTTATTCTGCCAGCCAAAGATAACCATCTAGCTCCCCAAGAATTAATTTTACTCATAGCCTTTTCTACTGTACTGCTGAAATCTTCAGTTTTTAATCTCCTCAAGGTCAATTTGATACCCATGTAATTGAGTTCCTTGACTTCCTTATAGCCCATAATTCTATTAATTTTCCTTCTTCTCTTCCTTGTAACTCTTTTACCATATAGAACCATGGATTTTTGAGAGTTAATAGATTGTCCTGTCCATCTGCAATAACTTCTTAGGATAATATTCAATGATTCAGCATTGTCTCTGGATTCCTCTGCTACTACAAGAATATAATCTGCAAACAGCAGATGAGATAATTTCTCCATATTCGGTGCTAATTTCATCCCCAAATTGTTATTACTCCCAACAAGAGCCTTGGAAAGGAGATCAGAGCATAAAATGAATAGACTAGGTGATAGGGGACATCCCTGTCTAAAGCCGCAATTTGCCTGGATCCAATCTGTTCTTTTACCATTTATCACTATTGAGTATTTTGGGTTATAAACACACTGCATTATCAGCTGAATCAAGATTTCAGGAAATCCAGTAAATTTCAGTACTTGATTTAGAGTTTCCCAACACATGCTATCATAAGCTTGTTCCATGTCAAGCTTCAATAGAAAGAATCCCGGTTTGGCCACAGACATTTTCATTTTGCTAGTGATTTCCTATGCAATCAGGCAGTTATCTGAGATACTTCTACCTGAAACAAAAGCTCCTTGGTATTCTGATATGATTTTTGGTAAATAATTTTTAAATCTGTTAAGGATCATTCCAGCCGCAAGCTTATAGACTGTTAGGCAGAGACATATAGGCCTGAACTTGGAGCATTCTTTAGCATTTTGGACTTTCGGGATCAACAACACCATCGTCTCCTTCCATTGTTCAGGCATCCTTCCAGTTTTGAAAAAATCATCAATTGCATTCCATGTAGTTTCTTCAACAATGCTCCAGTAATTTTTAAAAAAGCATGCATTGGCACCATCTGTACCTGGTGACTTGTTACTATCCATTTTCCTCAACGTAACTACCAATTTTTCTCTAGTAAAATTAGCTTTTAAAAAGTTCAGATTTTTTGCCTGAATACAATCTGAAATTTTGAACTTAGGCCAATCCTGTAAATTGCAGTTACGTTTTCCCCATTTTTCTGTGTAGTAATTCTCCAAGATTTTATGAATAGCATCCTGGTTTGTTTCCATTATACCATCTTCTCTCTCAATCTGTAAAATTTGGTTACCTCTTTTCCTAGCCGTTGCATAGGTATGATAGTATCTGGTGTTTTTCTCCCCTTCTTCCATCCACTGACATTTGGATCTCCGTCTCCACCAGGTAGAAATTCTTGCTAAATTATTATTGAATTCATTCACCTTGCTGCGAAGAAGTAATAGATCATCCTGGTTTAGACCTCCATCTCTAGCTTCACGCTCTTGTAGTTTTATAATCTCGTTTTTCAGTTCCTGAATCTTTATATTCATTTCTTTCAACTTATTCTTGCTCCAAAAGTACAAATTTTTGAGAGACCTTCTAATTTTCCATTGCAGAACTTCATTTGGGCTGCCAAAGTCATACTTCCTCCAAGATTTTGCTATCATAGATTATTCAAAAAAAAAATTATAACAACGTCCCATTTTAAAATTCAAAATTAAGGGTGCGGTTAGGGATAGTTGTGCCGCACCTCATAGTCCTCACCCATCTCTCACCCTATTATTTCACAAAACCACCCTCCACTCCACCCACTCTCTCTATTCGTAAAATTAACCCAACCCGCTGGCTCATCGAGGAAAATTTATTAGGTCCGAACACCGGATCTCGAGATTGTTCTTTACCTGTGCTTTTTTCCTGCACTTTAACTATGCTTTACCAGCACTTTACCTGTGTTTTACCTGCGCTTTAGTTGCACTTTGGGTGTTCTTGGCTTAAAGTTATGCAGACACATTAAACATATTGAATATCCATGTGTCCACTCCACGTGTCAACATTTTATTGACTTCCAGTTCTATCTCTAAGTCCAATGTCCGGACCTAATAATTTTCCCTCTCTCATACCCCTCCTAGTTTGCGGAATAGAAGCACTCCCCCTTGTCATATTGGTTGTTCACAAGAAGCCCAGGCAAGAATTGAAACTCCAAGGTCTCCTCGCCCAGTTGGCAAGGCTTCCAAGCTCCATCTCCTGTTGCTTGCAAAATCCCTCTATGTTTCCTACCTTTCTCTCACATTCTTGTTTGGAATCAGACCAGACGGAAGCCCTGACCTCCTCCTCCCTTCGACCTTCCAAAGCCGTGACCAGCATCTCCGACCAGTTCTTTCCTAGGAAGCCTGCCTCCCATACTTGATCTCCTTTTGTGTATAGGTGTATTTTTCCTCCTCTTCTTATTCTTTTTAATCTTCATTTTCCTTTATTTCTCTTCTCACCCTAGCCCTCTTCTTCTCCTCCTTTCCTTTTCAAGAATTTGAAGTGTTTCTCATTTCTTGAAACCATGAACAACTTAATAAAAGTCTTCACATGTATCTTGATAAAATTAAAATTGACTTGAGTATTTTTCTTTTCGCTAAAGGCCGAGTTTGTTTCTTGGAAAAGTTAAAAGGGATATGTTATATTTTCTTACTTTGATGATCAAGAACATGTCTGAATTGTTTCTTATGTTTAGAAATGAAAATTGGTAAATTTTTCTATGTATCTTTTCCTTAGAAACGAATAAAGTTTAGTTTTCCAACTTGCTTTTATCCTCTAAAGTTCACTAGTCACTCTTGTAATTAAAATTATCTTTACTTTAAACATCAAAATATGAATAAATTAGTAATTATTTCATAAAGATATATATGAAATTTGAAGGCTATCTTTCTCTAGAAATAAAAAAAAATGTTCCGATTTATTCTTTTATTGAAAATTGTTTTTTTTTTTCTTGAGACTCTCTTTTAACACAAAAATGAAATTAAACTTGCGATCTTATTTCTCTTTATGAGAAATGGTTTTAGTGTATCTCCCAAGCGGCAAATTTTTTTATGAAAAGTATTTGAATAAGATTACTCCCTTATAGGTTTGTTTTAATTAATGAAATGAGAATGTTTATGGAGTACATGTATTATGCTTAAAAGAAGAAATAGGATGATAGTGCTTTTATTGTGACAATGCATCTCATATTTGCATTGGGTGTAAATATTGAGTTGAAAAATAGGTGTATGTGTTGGTGAAAAATGATGCATATAGTTGTGCTCTATTTTTTGTAGTATGTAAGAAAATGTGTAGATTTTTTTAGAAAAGATAAAAAGTACATGTATGACTTTAAAAGGGCTCTTTGTGTGTAGATTAAGAAAGAGAGAGTGTGGACTATGAAAGGTAAAGTGTGTGTATGATTTGAAAAGTAAAATTTTGGGATTTTGGAAAGTGAGAAGTGTATGTTTCAAAAGGTGATTGTGTGATCTTTGAGAGGTGAAAAGGTGTATGTTTGGACAGTGGATTGTGTGTTTCTTTAAAAAAATGATGATACATATAAATGTGAAAATAGTAAAGTAAGGTGTGTGTGTTTTGAAAAGTGTTATTTGTGTGTAGATTAAGAAGTGTTACATGTATGCTTTGAAAGGTGATTTGTGTGTTTCTTTGGAAAGTGATATGTGTAAATGTGGAAAAATGAATTGTGTGACTTTGGAAATTGAAGTGAAGTGTATTGATCTCAAAAAAGTGAAGGTGTGTATGTGAATAATAAGTGAAGTGTGTGAGTGTTGAATAGTGTGGTGTATGAATTGTGGAAAGGTGAGCTTTGTGTGTGTGTGTGTGTGTGTGTATGTTGTAAAATAATGTGAAATGTGTAAATGTGTAATAGTAAAGTGTGTGGAATGTTGAAGTGGATTTTATGTGTATGTTGAAGGGTATTAGATGGGAAAGAGGAAGAGTGGATTATGGTTTTTTGAAAGGTAAAGAGTGGTTTTGAAGATAATGTAGAAAATTTTAGGAAATGAAATGTTCATATGAAAAGAAAAGTGTTTTGGTGTAGAAGGAGAAGTGACTTGTGTGTGTTTTGGAAGGGGTGATGTTTTGGAAAGTGTGTATATAGATCCGCTAGAACATCCACTGGAAATAAGCAGTTTTCATATAGTGGTGGAAGGAGAAGTAAATTGTGTGTGTTTTAGGAGGTGAGATATTTTGGAAAGTGTGTACTATAAAGTGTATGGATTTTAAAATATTGAGATTTGTAAAGTTGAAAAGTGGAACTTGTGGGTGTTTTGAAAAGTGGAGCACAAGTGTATGTTCAAAAGATGAAAATGAGTGAATTTGGATAGAGATGTGTGGGTGAGTGTGAAAGTGTTTGTGTTGAAGGGAAAAGTGTGTGAAAGGGTGAAAAGTGAAAGTTAGATTGTTAAGGGGTGAAAGGTGTGTGAGTGTTGGAGAGTGAGTTAATTGGGTGATTATTAGAAAGTGAAAATGTTGAAAAGTATGAGCTCTCTTTCTCTCTCTATCTCTCTTCTTCTTATTCCCCTTTCTTGTGCCTCGCCATGAATGTTAGAAAAATACAAAGTATGATTTCATAAGTAAAAAGTTCAAAAGACAATCAACCGAATTGATGTGCAAGCCCTAAAAAAAGTATGTTTAGATTTAACTTACGTTCTTTTAATTATTTCAATTATAATTATTAAATGTGCTTCTAATACCTACTTTATTGTCTTTATTCACATGAATTATGAGGAATGGTATCGATTAACAAAGAAAAAGGTAAAAAAGGGATAAAGGTGTCTGTCGCCCCCATCTAATCGGGTGGGGGTGCTATGGGAAAAAATACCAGATGTTTGCTCCGGTACAGTGTAAGTATTCTAAAACTTAGACAGCCTTAAGGCCCAAAACCCTTAATGTGCATGTGCGAATTTCCAACCTTAGGGCCCTATAGAAACCTTATTTTTGTTTATTATGCATTTTAAATTTAAATTACTTGCAAGTTTTTTTTATTTTGTTATTTAGATTTTATTTTTTTATTTAGAACCCAAAACTTATTTACATGTGCATATATGTTGAAAGGGGGGTTTTTTTTTAAGAAAATTTCATACCAATAAAAAGAGGAGGTTACAACATGCTATAAAAACAGTACAAAAAAGTTACAGAGATACATATCGAGGGGAGTGAGAACCAACGGGCTCAGCAAAAGGCATAGACTTCCAACCAATCCCAAGCCAGGCTCGGGCCTTAC
Source organism: Dendrobium catenatum (assembly GCF_001605985.2). Lineage (NCBI taxonomy): Eukaryota > Viridiplantae > Streptophyta > Magnoliopsida > Asparagales > Orchidaceae > Dendrobium > Dendrobium catenatum. The sequence continues at coordinate 634,969 of NW_021319373.1, read as the reverse complement.
AGTTTGGAATGAGAGAGTAGCCAACACTACAGGAAAAAAAGCCAATACTGGCGATTTTTTCCAGCGGTTTAGAAGGTTACACCGGTGATTTTCAGTTACACCGGCGGCTTATCGGCGGTTCATAAACTGCCAAAAAAATTGGCGTAGGAAAAAATTCACCGGCGGCCTAAGTTTTTGGCGACGTAAACCGTCGGTTAATAGCCCTCTTTTTACCGGCGATTTGACGGCACTTACACCGCCGGTCATTGGCTCACCGGCGGTGCGTTCACCGACGTCTTGCCGGCGGTTACGGCTGCCGACGAGAGTCAGATAAATATCTGGCACGCGTCGGTTCACCGCCGGTGACATACCAGCGACTTGACAAAAATACCGGCGGTCATAAAAACCGTCTGGTATCGTCCTTTCCGGCGGCTAAATCGCCGGTTAGCCGCCGGAAACCTGTAGCACTTGCAAAAAAAAATTGTCAGCATCCCCTCTATTTGAGGGAGGTTCACCCTAGATTCTAAACCTCCATATAAAGCAATATATAACAACAAGTTTTGGGCAACACGCCGCTATATTCAATCAACTATCACAATTATAAACATAAGCACAATAAAAAAACATTAAATGTAAACAAAGTTAATATGTTCAGGTCACAAGTTCACAAGTTCAGAAATTCACAAATTAACAAGTTCACAATAAACATAAAATAGTTCTAATCTTCAGCTGTATCCTCGCTGTCTCGAAATGTTCGTCATGGCTCTTCCTCTTGCTTTCTCTGATTTTCAGTTCTGTAGGATTGCAGCTCAGCTTCCATTTCATTTTGATCCCTTCTCATTTCTTCAATCTCTCTAATTAATGCTGCAACCCTCCGACTCACAGTTTCTTCAACTCCACTTGGATCATAAAATGTTGAGGTGGATGAACTACCCTCATAAGCATAGCCCTGTATACCCAAGCCATATATCCTCTCCCTCTGTCTTCCACCAACAACATCTAACCAAGTATGATACTCAGAAGTGTGGGCTGATCCTGAAGATGATCCCTCACCAAGGGACTGGCGGCTTTCTCGAGCTCGTACAAAATCATCCTGCGAGAATAAAGCCATAAAATAAATTGTAAATTGATATTACAATTAGTTTTACCCTAAATAAATTTTTATTCAAAATTTCCAAAAATATTTACTCACATGAGCCTTCTTAGCCTTTTCATCAACCCACTGATGATCAGCTTGATGTTGATGAGTTCTTGTATGCAACTCCAGTGGTGTTAGCTCCCAACCAAGGTACTCTTTCTGAAAATTTAAGATATAGTTATAATAACATAAATCTATTTAATGTACTAATTTAAATCTCTTACCAGTCGCCGTCTATGTTCCGTGTGAGGTACAGATCCACCAGTATGAAGAGAGCTACATAAACCACCACAGTCAGAGCCTCCATTCTGTTTATTCTGCTCTCTCATTTTTACAAACTCAGGGGTCGCCCAAGCACTACTCAAATCAGCCCAAACGCCCTCTCCAATCCAATTAGGATGCTGCCCGGACTTTTTAATGTTCGTGAACATGTCCTTGAGACGGGTCGCTCCTCTCCTCTCAAAATTTGTTCTGATCCTCGTGCTGTACTCAGGCAACCACCTAAATTCTTTCTGAAAAGATTTAGAAAATACCAAAAAGATTAGTACAAATTAAATCACATATTTGAAATCATACCAAATAAGTATACCTGAAATTCTCCAAACCATATATCTCTAACCGGCTTTGGGATCTTTTTCCAGGATAAGTAAGGAGAATCATATTTATTCTTTATAATATCCTTGATCATATGTATAGGTGG
>NW_021319373.1:548608-627911 GCF_001605985.2 Dendrobium catenatum | reverse complement strand
GCCAGCTAAAATATATATATATATATTGTAATTACTAAAAATGCTCATACTTTAACTATAAATAAGCTGATCGAGATTTCCGTACGATGTGGGATAAGTTTATCCTAATTTTTGTATAGAGTCATATCGGTGATGATGGGGTTGATTTCACTCTTCAAATATCGAGGAGTCGTTCTGACGCTTGAAGATCTTTCACGGGTTGGCCGACTCACTAGTGATACGCATGAGCGCGTAACATTCAGATCTAAGTGATTGGACATGCGTACCTGTGATCCTTCGAAGAGTTGGGCAAGCACATTTTTTTTTTGTGAGAAATGATTGGAGCCTCACAGAGAAGTGGAAAAAATATTAAAATAATCTAATGATTTAAATATTAAATAAATAAATAAAAATATTTAGTTTTAGTATTATATCGAAACCTGGAATGATATTAAGAGAAAAAAAAAATTACGAAACCGATTAACATAGAATCAATTTCTTTGAAAATATTTTTTTTTTAAGAAACCATTGAATTGAAATATGATTTCAATAGAAAATGATTTAAATATTAAATAAATAAATAAAAATATTTAGTTTTAGTATTATATCGAAACCTGGAATGATATTAAGAGAAAAAAAAATTACGAAACCGATTAACATAGAATCAATTTCTTTGAAAATATTTTTTTTTTAAGAAACCATTGAATGGAAATATGATTTCAATAGAAACCAGATAATGAAGTTTTAGTTTCAATAGAAATCAGAAACTAGATAATGAAGTTGCGATTTCAAAAGAAACCGGATAATAAAAATTTGTATTTGCTCCTTTTTAAATTTTTTTTTCTAACATGCTTGTCAGACTAATTTAAACTTAAAATTTTCTCCTTTTCATAAATCCGCCCTTGTTTTCCCTCTAAAAGATTATTGAAATGCACCATTACTAATTATTTTTACAATATATTTAATTAGTTATCATTTGCTTAAAAAAGCATTATCAGTCATTTTCCTGACTGTCGAACGTTTAGGTTAACCCCATACACATAACTCTAGACCTCTAAATTAAAACTAAGCTCCCCAAAAGAAAATTACTACCGAAAATGAAAAACAGCGCATGCTAGGGTTAGGGTTTTCTGGCGATTGGCGACTCATTTGGTAGTCATTTTCCTGACTGTCGAACGTTTAGGTTAACCCCATACACATAACTCTAGACCTCTAAATTAAAACTAAGCTCCCAACTACCATGCTGTAGACAAATATCAAGTAGACAAAATGAGAACCTGGAAGAGATAAGAGATGCTCTGCCCGTCAGAGCTCAAAGTGAGAAGACCTTCTTGAACAAGTTTCCTCGGAAGCTGCGACATGGAGTTGGGGTATCGCTTACCCTACGCCTACGGTGATATCAAGGAGATTGGGAATCTCGTTGGGGAGGCTCACCAGAAGCCTCTGCCGCTTGAACTTTTATTAGGTCCGGTGTAAGGACGTAGAGGAAGGTCCGATTGGAGGCAAAATATTGCGTAAAAACTTGGTATTTGCTCGGTATTGCTAGGTATTATTTAATAATAATGAGAAATACCGCTCTGTGAAGACCAATACCGAGTTATACTGAGCTATACCGAGCAATACCTAGTAGGAAAAACTCGGTACAACTTTTGTATAACTCGGTATTGCTCGGTATAGCTCGGTATAACTCGATATTGGGTCTTCACGCGATGGTATTGCTTGTTATTGTTTGGTATTGCTCGGTATTTCTCGTTTTTTGGCGCGATTTAGCCTCAGACCGGACGTTCCTCTAGGTCCGGTCGGAGGACGTAATAATTGTTCCTGCCGCTTTCGCACAGCATAGTTGACCATGTCGTTCCCCATTTAACCCGTCCTGTGGATCTCTATGGAGGTAAATCTCTTACGCTTTCTGTTTTTTATTTCTATTTCTAGAGTGTTTTAGGGTTTCGTTTACTTTTGGTTTGGGTTTAGGTAGATCTCTATGGAGGTAAATCTCTATATTGATAATTTATTATATATTTGATTTTTATAATTATATATTAATAAATTTGTAACAATTTTTTTTTATAATTATTGAAGTTTATTTAATATTTAAAGTATCATAATTAATCCTTATAAATATTATCACCCTTAAATAAAATCTTGATTAATTTTTAATGATTTGTTAATTTTTCATTATAAAAATTTATGTATTATTGATTATCATATGATTGATTTTTATAATTTAATATTTGTGGTTTTTAAATAATTTTTTATTTGGGTGATTTTTGAATAAACTAGAACCTTAAGTCAAGGATTACTTGGGCTTACTCTTACTTTCGTTCAAATAAGCTTAGAGGCAAACCTAGATTGAGCTGAATTCTAGAAAATACAATTTTTTTAAATAGTAAATGTTAAATTTGTAAATATCAAAATTTTGTATTTGATATATAAATACATAAAAAATTTGTGGCGCGTTTATAAATTTGTCTAAGGAGGGGGTGTTTGGAATCTCAAGGCTTATTTTTTGTTTTATGTGGTGGTTGAAAAAAAAAAGCATACATGTAAGAATTAGGTGCCATTCTTTTGGTTTGGGCCTTGCCCTAGGGTGATCATCATGGATTCGGCGCTCATAAAGGACTTTCTTTCTAGTAAATTTGGTCACTTTGAGAAGCTAAGATCAACGCCAATTGATGATCTTACGCGATATCTTAGAGCTATCTTACGTGATGGTTGATGTCTATGCCTTAAAAGTGACAAGTTTATGTGATCTCAGGTACCTGATTTTGGTGATTCAGAATTTATCTATGGTACATCTCTTTGTTATTAGATGGTTTAGCTTTAATAAATCTCGAGAGGTATAGTAGGAACTAACTGTAGCTCCAAGATAATGTATCTTGTAGAATTATTTGTAGGTGTTATATGGCAAACATGGAATGTGCAACTCTGCGATGGTTAGTTGGGGCTCTTTAACTGTTCAATTGTTGTCACTTGCACAAAATTCTATCCGCAAAGTGTTTTTAACATTCTTCAGTACTCACCACTTTTTATTGCATTCAAAATTTACTATGATGAATGTCATACATCATTTGTGGCGGTTTACCCAATTCTACGAAAACATTATAGATTTCTCTCTCTTGTGGCTGATTTCTTGTGACCATAGGTTACTATCTTTTTGAGTTCAAAACAATTGTACAAGCTAGTTAATGTTTCATTAGTCATTTTATCATTATCTTTTTTGAATATATATATATATATATATATGATTTACTTTAAGATCCTAAAACCATAAAGATAAAAAGAAACCCATGAAAATTCATTGATTTATAATAGAGTCATCATTTTGAGGCCATGTTTAGCTAACTAGCATCAAAAAAGATTTTGTTGACAACACAGCTTCATACTTGAACCCAAACATATATTATATAGATTTTGTATTATGATAATAGTTTTAATGTAGTTGATAAGATGATTAAACTCAATTATATAAGAACATTTCATGATTGGTGTGGCAAGAATTATTTGTCAGCTATTGGAATAATTTATGTTTAATGTACATGGAATTTATGCAACTAATACCATTACAAAGCTAACTATCTCATCATGTCAAAATGACCATGTGAAATACTACGAATAAACAAAACTATTCCACAATATATCATTAATAATTAAGGAAAATCACACGTAGCATATAGAGATGATACTCAATTAAATTTAATATTCTATATAGAGATGATACGCTTAAACAATACATTTCACATACATTCATTAATGCCTATTAAATATCCCAAAAACATCTTTTTGTACATAATCAAAACCATTCATTATCTCTCTGAATTTTTAATTTCCTTTTGTCAAGATGTAGATCCGGAGATGATTATATATATACTATTGAACGTTGGATTAGAGAATTTTTTTGAAAGTTAATTAACTAGGAATTTGAAGGGATTAGTGGTATATTTCAATTGGGTAGATTTTTTATCTTATTTAAATTTAGTTATGGGGGATGAATGTAGACCCGATTTAGTTATGGGGGATGATTATACACCCGATGAATATACACCCTATAATTATATAGGCAACATAGATTTAAATTTAGTTATGGGGGATGAATGTACACCCAATCAAGAGCCTATGGTTCTATTATCTTGGGCATACTGTGGGTTCAGTCTACCAACACTGACAACTATTGATTGTAATGTCCAGGGAATTTGATTGGCAACCATGGATTGCCTCCTCTCATGGATCCCAAGTAGACTAAAATGGAGATATGTGAATTTTAGTTTGATTTAATTTGGGTTTGGGCTTATGGCTTCCTTAGAAGTTGCCCCGTTAATTTGTTTAGTTTAGGGCTTATGGCTCCAATTAGGAGTTGTCTGTTAATTTATTTAGTTTGGAGCTTAAGACACCAATTAGGAGTTGCCCGTATAACTTAATTTTGGTAGGGGCTTATGACTTCCTTAGAAGTTTCCCTGATAGTGGGACTTACGACCTCTTTTAGAGGTAGCCCAAAGAATTTTGGTTGGGTATGTCTTATGGCTTCCTTAGAAGTTGCCTAATGATGGGTCTTATGACCTAGCCCTATTGATTAGGACGTTCGAGTGAGGGTTCTAGGGTTATATTATTACCTAAATGTTTACCTCGGAGGTCGAACTTATGGCTCCTATTAGAAGTTGCCGGTTGGTGGGTCTTACAACCTAGTTCTTATAAATAATGCTGCCCGAGTAGTCTTGAGTTTTTTTTTTGTCTAGGGTCATTCACTTAGAAGTTTCCTAACATGTGGGTCTTACTGCTTCACTTAGAAGTAGACCAAATGATGGGCCTTACCACTTAGTCCTATAAACTAAGATGTCCATGTGGTTTTGAGTTTTGTTTATAGGATCGTTCATTTAAAAGTTTCCTAACATGAGGATCTTACTGCTTCGCTTAGAAGTAGCCCAGAGACGGGTCTTACAGCTTAGTCCTATAAGCTAAGATGCCCAATTAAGGGGTCTACAGTTAGGTTGCTTTCTAGTTATTACCCCTAACGACTGGACTTATTTCTTTCATTGAAAGTAGCCAGAGGAATTTTTGGAATTTATTACTTCACTTAATAAATATATATTTAGTGAAAGAATGGTCAATATGATTTACTACTTCTATTAGAAGTAACTTATAGGATTTAGATTAGTTAAGGCATAGCTTTAGACACTTTACTCTCTCGACGTCAGTCTTAGTGTCTTATTTTATGCTCGTAACTTATTTCTACTACAACAGTTTGTGGCTTTACTTTAGCATTGTTGTTTATTTGTTTCTATAGCTTTCAGCACTTTGCTTTGCATATAGTTGCTAGATTATACTTTTTTCAGGATTTAATTTAGTCATGTTTATTGATGCACTAACTTTTACATGTTTGCCTGTAAGAGCTCGTACCCAGCAGTTTAGGAAGCTCTCATGTAGCTACAGGAGCATGCTGTTGAGAGCTACATAGAGTACTTGACATGTTTGTTGGAGAGCCATAGCCTATACTTAGGTTGGACTTTTAGTGGAAAATATCGTTATTATTATTTTTTATGCTCTTTTGATTTTATGCTTTATTTTGATTTAATTAATTGCATTAATTAATTAAGTTTATTAGTTTAATTTTTTTGAATTTTAATTAAAAATTTAATTTGTTCAAATTATTAGTTTAAATTTTTAAGTGTATTTTAAAATTGCATATAGGTTAGATTTGATTTTGCTCAATTGATTCAATCAATTAATTTTAAATTAAATTCAATTTGACAAAATTTTGATTTGATTGTTAATTGGATTTTAGATTTAAATTGTTCAATTTTAATTTTAATTAATGTTTTATTTAATTAATAGTTGGGTTTTAATTTTAATTACTCGATTGGTTAAAATATTATTTTAATAATTTTTTTAAAATTTGATTTATTGTTTTATTTAAGTTAAAATTTGAGTTTGAAATTATTAAATTTTTTAGACTGATTTAATTTTTTTAAAATTTAAATTGGAAGTCTAAACTTAAGATTTTGATTTTAATTAAATCTTTTATTAATTGGTTTGTTATATAAATTTTAGCTTTATAATAATTTATTTATGTTGGAAACTTAAGTTCGATTAATTTTTGTGAATCAAGTGATTTGATTTTTTTTATTAGTTCAATTTAAGATTTATGTTTTAAAATTTCAAATAAATATATATCAAGTTATGATAATTAAAAAAAATGATTTCCTTAATTCAAATTCCAAGTTGGTTGCTTTGTTTTTTTGTTTTTTTTTTTTGCTTAAAATTCTTTTTTTTTATTTCTAAAGTTGGTTGCTTTGTTTTTTTGTTTTTTTTTTTGCTTAAAATTCTTTTTTTTTTTATTTCTACATTTTATGATGCCATCAATATTGGCATAACCACAACTAAAAATGATATTCATAGTCATACTTGGTCGCCACAGAAGGAACCCAACAATTCAGATTAATAAATAGTTGGCCTCAGACCAAAATTGATAATTCAAAGACTAGCCAAAATTAGGACAATTTTGGAGAAGTAATGAGAGCTCTTTTTATCCAATGCAGATTGTGGAGTTTAATGTGAAACTGCTACAAGGACGACTGAATATTAGTAGTCAAGTCCACTCATGTCACCACCACCCATAGAGAAAACAATTTCTTTCTCACCTTTTGGTGGCTCCACAACCACAGCCTCTGTTGTGGTCATTAGAGAAAGAAATACTTGCAGCATCCACTAATGCATTAATTAGTTGATTAATTCATTAATCAATTAAATTAGAGTTTAGATTGAGAATTTTAATCAGTTATGAATAGGTTGATCGGACCTCTAAATTTGCAAATCCCATAATTTTCTGTAGAATTTCAACAGCCTCCCGGCATCTCCTCCCAGGCTCTACGAGGTAAGGGAGTGCTCGACTCGGCCAGATCAAATCAACGGCGAGGAGTATGGGAGAGCAAATCAAATCCAAAAATGTCTTCAAGTCTTCAATCCCTCGGTCGGATAAGCTCGACGACTGAGGGCTTCAAAAGACCGAATCAAACCCTGGGACTTCCTTCAAACTTCTATTGCTGTGTCTACTATTATTTTTATATAATAATAATAATAATAATAATAATAATAATAATAATAATAATAAATTATTTCCTCGAAAAATACGGCAGCCTTCCGACGTTCCCTCCGCGACGCAGGGAGGTAAGGGAGTGCTGGACTCAGCCGGAGCGAATCAACGGCGACGAAATTGGGAGATCGAATCGATCCCAAAAATATCTTCAAATCTTCGGATAAGCTCGATGACCGAGGGCTTCGGGGGACCTTATCAATCCCGTGACTTCCTTCAATCTTTAATTTGTTTGACAATGCCACATGATTTTCTTTTATTAGAAACTCATAATATTGCAATCATTTAAAAAAAAAAGTCATAATTATTATTTATTACTTAAAGCGGAAGAGCATAGCCAAACTGGCACTCAATTTTAACTTGCCCTTCCATAGCTAGCATTTATTTGAATTTCAAGCTTGTTCGCACACAGTCGAGTGGACCGAGGCGGGCGGTAGATAGAAATATGCACTTGAATGACATGAAACGACAGCCTTCAATTCTTTTAGCAATTTTTTCTTTTCTTTTCTTCAATCAGATGATTGTGGAGACTATGATTAATCAGATAATCATGTTATAGCAATAGCCTCTCCATAATTTTTCTTCAAATTATTATATTTCCAATTTTGATTGATCATTTAAGTATTGCACAAATGATATGAAAATATTCAAGGATTTTCTTATGATGAGTAGGTTTTGTTTTCTTGGTATTGGAGTATGTTCGTTTTCTTCAAAATCCCAATCGATCTATCTAATCTTTACAAAGAAGATTTTTCTTTCAAAATTTTTGTAAGCTACCCTCATGTGCATGATCAAGTTTCAAGTGCCAATTCTTAATTTTACCAATAACATGCCATTTATTGCTGTCAATACTTCCAATAACAAAATATGAAGATCACTTCTTCTTGTCCCCTTTCCTCTTTTATTTTATAATTATATTTAAACAGTTTTAGACTTCGCCGTGCTGATGACTTGTTGAGTAGTAATTTCCTTTCATTTTTTTTTTTAATTTTGTGGGTCTATTTGAACTGTCTTTTATTAGAATCATCTTATTATTTTAGCTATTACAGTGGATGGATCTTGAGGCCGAGCTTACTCAGTCTTTGGATGAATGGAACAAAGAATTTCTGAAGATTAAATATCTCCACGGAGAGTACAAGTGAAAGTACAACCATAAAATCAAAAAGGTGAAGGTGGTGGAGTTTCTCTGGCAACCATAGTGCATTCTGTCTCTCTTCAAAATCAGCAGATAGACTGACTCTAGATTGACCTGGTGGAGGCATAGGATATTTTTATTGTAGGTATTTGTGCTGATAGGATTTTTTTTGGGAAGTTACTACTCCAAGCTTATTTTTCTGTCTTCCTAATTTTTGGGTGCTCCCTCTTGTGCACCGTAGGATGTATCTTGGTTTACTTGAACTTTTGTGTAGTAGGGACCTTGTGCTCGTAGGTTTTGTTGTTTCAATTTTGTAGCACTTTTGAGCATTAGAGGATGCGATGTATCTTTAAGGACTCTATAATTTTTTCTTATATTAACGCGTAGGACCCTCCCTGGGTTTTCCCTTAAAAAAATGGTAGACATTACTTCACAACATGCAATTTACTTCTTTATGGATGGCTCATCCTAGTACAATCAAATAAAGATGGCTCCTATAAATGAGAAGTTTATAGCTTTCAGAACATTAATAGGTGTTTACTATTTTAAATTCATGCCTTCTATACTAATGAACACTGGTGCAACATATTAGTGGGAAATGACAAGAATCTTTGACAAACTATTCCACTAACAAGTGGAATGTTTTGTTGATGATTATACATAAAAAGTCTTGCAAGAGAAAATCATTTAAGTTATCTAAAAAGTATTTTTCTGAGATTGTTCTAGTATAATCTAAAAATAAACCTTTTCAGTGTGTATTCGACATTACTTTAGGAAAGTTTTAGGGTATTGTGGTTCGACACTACATAATAGAAATTGATACTATTAAAATTAAATCAATCTTAGAGATTAGCCACCTAAAAGTCTCACACAATTGAGATTCCTTCAAAGTCAGTTAGAATATATGAGAAGATTTATGTCATATTTATTAGGCAGATGTCAACCATTTGTAGATCTATGCAAGAAGAAAATTTATTTCTAATGGGATAAAGTTATTAAAAGCTTTTGATCATATTAAAGAATACATGGTGAAAGCTCTTGTGTTAGGTACTTCGATCTAAAGGAACCCATTAATCCAACATACTATAGCCTTAACTAAATCTCTTGGCGTCTTATTATAACTAACGTTAATGAGGAAGTAAAGAAAATGCACTTTTTTACCTAAGTACATGGTTCTTACCAAATGGAATACACTATCCTTCAATTCAGAACCATTATCTAGCCTAAATTTTCAACACTTAAAAGTTGAAGAACTACATGCTTTCTCATAAAGTAAACTTAATATCAAGAGTGAATCTGTTATAGTATTTGATGACTCAGCTAAAATTATCTAGAATATTAGCTTGGTGGTCAATTATTTATATTTAGATTCATGCAATTTTCATTCCTCTATGTGATGTACAAGGACCACCATTAGTAGATTTACTAGCAATGCACTAGTTAAGGATACTCATCTAGTAGATGATAAACTTCTAGATGAATAGCTTCTAAATTTAAAAGTAACTACAAACCCAAGATCGGATTTCTTTTTTAATGGTGTTGTGTCATGTAATAAATATAAAGGACCACAACATATTGGTGGGAAAAATTGTGTCTCACCACGCAGATTTTAATTTCTCCTATTTTGTAATCGAATACTGCATTGAGAATGATCATCTTTCAGACCCCAGTATAAATAATGAAGTTGAGTACGAGGAACTGCATAATTGGCTAGGAGATTCACAACTTATTATCAACCAAGTTGTCGGTACAAATAAGGTGTTAAAACTAAACCTAGATCTATATCACTAGTATATGATAAAATTATTAGAAAAAAATCTTAATGCAACTTTATATGGAATACAACGTGGTAGATTTCTTAGCAAATCTCACTAAAGAGTTCATTTTTTCAAATCTCACTAAAGAGTTCATTTTTTCTAAATAAAGGTACAAGGTAACAATGTCTTATCACCAACTGTTATGGAACCTATGAAAAAGGTCCCTATCTGAGGTGAAAATTATTTTCCCTATAGAGGTTGAAGTGGTAGGTTAGAGAAATCCCTTCATTATCTATTTTCAACAAAACAAGTAACCTTAAAATAAATGAATTATGGATTAGATAAAAAGAAGATGCCTTTCTTATACCCTAATCAATAAAACCCTCTATAAAAGATTTTTCGGTCAGATGTGGTTTTGGTGTCTAAATAAACCAGAAACTAAAGATATAGTAAGAGAATTTTGTGCTAGGCTATGTGGTATTCACTAGTTTGGTCCTAAAATGAAGATAAAAAATAAAAGGATGAGATACTATTGACCATCAATAATAAATGATTATATGAATATTGAATGTCATTATGATCAGTGTTAGGAGCACGGTGTAGTTCTACAATAGCCAGTAAATGACTTTTATTGGACTATTAAATCAAGGCCATTTGGAAGCTAGGGCACAAATATTATCAGTATAATTGATGTGCTACCTGCCAAAGGTCACAAGTTTAATTAGCAGTTACCAATTACTTCTTAAAGTAGGAAAAAACAACTATGTTGAGAGAATTTAAAGCTCACCATGTTTTAAAATATTTAAAGACCATATTATATATTAATTTTGTATTTTCATAACTGAATCATATCTGATAATTTTCCATCCTATAGAAGCACTAAAAAAAATAACTTCACTAAATATCATATAATAGATTAGAAATACTCAATTATTTATCATCGTAAGGAAAATGGATTAGTTGAGCCCTTCAAAAAGACCGTGGTAAAAAAATTTAAAAAAAAAATCCTAGATGACAATAAACATCATTGGAATGAAAATTTTGGAGAAGCTTTATGGACATATCAAATCACATACAGAACTCCTACTCAATGTGTCATTTTCTTTAGTCTTAGTAGTAGAGGTTGTTCTCCATTTGGAGTTACTATTAACTTTATTATGCGTTGCATTAAATAAAAAAAATAAAGTGGAATAGAATGCTAAATTCAAATTAGAAGAGCTCAAAGGTCTTGAAGAGAAGTACTTACAAGCTTAATAGATGCTTAAGTAATATAATGCTAAATTGATTTAAGAACAAGATAAGAAGGTTCATCTAAGAAAGTACTAAGAGGGAAAGTCTTATGATTTTGATGATAATAAACATTATTGGACTCTTTAATGTTCTATCTCATGTTATTGTTATTACCGCATCTTTATTTCTTATGCACTAACATTTTAGGTCCACTATACACTGCGTAAAGTGATTGATTGAAGACTGGGTATCTTTTGGTTCAAGTTCATCTTATTTTGTAGGCTTTTTCTTTTACAGGACTATTAGTGTTATTTAGCCTTTTGCATATTTGCATTTTCTACAGTTTGATTGCGCTGAAAGATTTGTTCTGGATCTCTATGTTTTGGGTGCGGGATCCTGGCCATTCTAAAATTTTCTTAGGTTTTTTTATTACTTTTACTTAGATGGGATCTTTGGCTGTTTAAGTTTTTTTTTCTTTTTATGTAGCTCTTCTGGGCATTAGCGAGCTATTGATCCCTCTTAAAGATTTATAATTTTAATTTTATTTAATGAGTAAGTTCGTCAGTAAGTTTTAACTATAAAAAATTATGAATTAACATTGCATAAACCATATGGAGGCCCTCAAAGTTCATAAGATGATTTCTTTGGTGTAGTAGAGTCTCCTATATCCATTGTATATATCCATTGTATATCTCCTATAAAGAAATATAAAATTTTCTTCTCTCTGGTGATCAAAGGAAGAAAATGAAATCTTGTTCATCGAATCTAATCATATTTATTTGAACGGACGAGATTTTTTACATATTGTGCACTATATCTCCTTCAGAATGCACAATCGTGTGGGTTTTAATCTTAGCCATTCACTCAATTCTTGTTGGATTGAACGGCTGAGAGAGTTGTCTATTAGGTTAAGTGAGAATGCTGTTATCTTCACTTGACCAATTACTATATGAAACTTTGAAAGTTCAGGTTGAGGCAGTGCTGAAAGTTCAGGTTGAGGCAGTGCCGCCATATTAAATTAAATTTCAAAGGAATTATAAAATGAATTTTAAAGCTAGAACTTTCAAAAATCATAGTAAATCGTAGACATAATTATTTTATGCATATGATTGCTCAATGGATTCAAGAAAAAGAGCTCTTTCATTTAATAATTAAACTAAATAAATTTGATGAATAGATAAAGAGTCATTTTAGTTTGAGTTCCTACTAATAATTTCTCATTACTCCCTATATACTCATCCAATTGAGCTCAAATTTGGCTATGTGATATTAGGGGATGTTCCCTATATCCCATAATTTTCTCTTATACATTTGAATTCTCTACTATCCATACTTGAATTTACAAATGTGAGTCAAATTTTGACCAAAACATTTGGGAAATTCATCATGCAAAGTTCATAGAGCACTAGGCTTTCATTTTTAAGAGGATTATTTATTTTCATGTAAGGGTTAGATACATTTGATTACAATGTTGGGAAATTTCTATAAATGGGCCCATATACTTATACATATAAATAAAGTATTATACATTATACGCTATCTGAAAACTAAGCCAATTAAATTCGTGATCTATTTAAATATTAAATAATTATTGGCTTATGTGGCATCTCAATTAAATTTTGTATGGAATTAATTTGTGTAGAGGCCGGGTATTTATTTTATTTTAATGATGGGCTGAAATAAAAGAAATACACTTAAAGTATAAAAGGTCGTGGTCCCCAGTTTAAGCGAAGTAGTTCTCATTTCTCTCATTTCCCATCTTGAGTGAAAAGAATGGGTCTCTCGCTCTCTTGGAGAACGCCGCTCTAAACGTGGAAGATCGAAAGACCTTGATTTTGCATTTCAATGGATTCAGGTACGCTTCTGAAAATTCTTCTCGATGATTTGGCTTGTCGTTCAGAGATGATCGAATTAATTTTTGTGTCTCCTTTAAATCCTAACAAGTGGTATCAGAGCTCGGTTGTCTTGTTAAATTAACGAGAAATGTTTTTCTATAATCATGTTATTGATTAGTTCAGTTTTTCGATCACTAGAAATCTTCTTTCGAGAATTTTTCATATGCAAAGATTTTGATTTCTCTATATAAATTAATTGTTGTAATTTTCAAAACAAATTTGTTTAAGATCTTAGTTAGTTTTGAGAAATTCAGAGAAATTCATAAATTTACATATGAATTTTAAAGCATTTGTATGGATAATATTTCAGTCGTTTGCTAATTCATCACTATTCATTATCTATTTTGTTCATCGTTTCTCCTTGAAGAAGACGAACACACGGTTATCTTTGTTTGATTTACGGTTACCGCAATATGAAAAAGATGTAATTGTTAATGGCATGATCAGTTAAGTTTTATTTTATTTAAAATTTTTGTTAACCAATAGTTTTAATTTTAAATGCTTCTGAAACGGCACGTTTAATGATAATAATGCGTTTTCTAGATGACGTTATGTATCTACAGCATAGCTAATTTGCTTTTGTATTTATGAAATAGTGCAACGTTTCATTAGAAAATATTGCCTGTGAATGATTACGTTAATATCATTTAAATCCTGTTTATAATCCATGATTCTATTTTAATGGTCCTTTGTAATAATGACCTTGGGATTGATGCCTTATCAATGCATTTTGTCATATACAAGATTATTATTATAATTTTGTATTTATTAATCAAACTGTTACATATTTCTTAGTACAGTTAGAGAATTAGATAATTCATAAATTGCAAAAATTTATTTTGCATGTTAATTCAGTTATTTTTTTTTTATTTATGAATTAAATAAATAAAATAAAAATCAACAAGAATTAAATTAAAATAAATTAAAAAATATTAAATATAATTAAATAATTAATTTAAAATTATTTATATTTTTAAAAATCAGATTTAACTGAAAATAGCTCCTATACCAGCTCGATGAAAAGGGAGGGCTGCATCAATGTTAATCTTGATTCGTTGAGGAGGAGGGGAACACAAACTAATGTTTAACAGTTCATTGAACTGATTAGTATCCTAGTTTTCCTTAACATGATTCATGAATGGGTGCACCGAAGATGCTAAGACTTCCGCATCAATAATAATAGGAGATTTGTGAGGCTTGTTGTCTTTGAATTCATTTCCATAAGCCCAAAGGTAAAAAAAAGTGCACTACAATATAGTATAGTTATTACAGGATTACTCACAGATTTTTCCAATATCTCTTTACATAATTCATGATAAGAGTTGATGACAGGAACAAAGAAACCCCAACAGTTAAAGCATTGAAGAACTTGATTCAATTTACTAAATTTCACCATGATCTGTTCAATGTTTTCAATTTCTTGACAACCCCAAACACAAAGATTAGAATCTATATGTATTCTATAATTCATCCACCCATTGGTTGGAATTGCATTGTGATAAATACTTGACCAAAAGAAAGTCTCTTTTGGATTCTTTTTTAGTTTATGCAACCAGCAAATTTGTACAAGATCTGTTTTTTCGCTAGCCATAGCTGTGAAAGATATGCCAACTATTTGATGTACTAGTTCTGGTTGGTCATCTTCCAGGGAGTTAAAAATAGAAACATTCTTTAATAGCTGGATTAAATATGGGCCGAACAGTTGTTCCAAAATTGTAACATTCCAATTACCTTCTTCATTAAATAATTTGAAACAGATATATCTTGAAGGTTATTATGATCAAACAGAGATTGCCAACTATCAAGTTTTATTCATAATCCATAAATCTTTCAACTCATTTTTCTTTCTTCCATCAGCAACTCTCCACCTTAACCAAGGAAAAGAAAACTTAGCTCCATCCAACAATATTTGCCAAATATTGGAAGTGTTTCTGTTATTATTTGCATTATCAAAATACTTCCATATTTGGCTCTAAGATTCCTGTTTAGAACAAATTTCGGCTGTTGAATAAATTACCAAGCCAGTTGAAGGGCCAACTGATGTGCTAGCTGCAAGAAAACCTAATCCACCCATAGACTTAGGATAGCAAAGCACCTCCCAAGAAACATAGTGGATCCCTTACTTCCCATGATTCTTATCCAGTTCTTGGAAACACCTTTGCGAATCAAAGAATGAGTAGTAATAAAATTTGGCAAAAAGATAGAAAAGAAGTTTTAATTAAAGTAGATCTTCCAGCAAAGAAAGATTTCTTTTACCCCATATATTCAGCTTGTTTGAAGCTGCGTTAAGGATTTTACCATAATTAGCTGACGTCCATTTTCTCAATGCAATTTAATACCTAGGTATTCCACATCTTTAACCAAATGGAGTCCATATAGCTTAAACATTCTCCTTTGTTTCAACCCATAAAGAGATTTTCCGCAATTGATAGCTGATTTCTTACTAATAGTTTGACTGATCCATCTGTTGTAATATACTAAAATAGATAAAATCTGATTGATATCCGTTCTACTAGCTTGAACAAAAATTAGTATGTCATCAGCATACAACAATTGATGAATTTTATCACTTATAGGTGAAATTTGAATACCAATGTCATGCGCCCATTGATGAAAAGCCTTAGAGAATGGTTCATAACATAGAATAAATAGGTACGAGGATAGAGGATTTTCCTCATGAAATCCACATTTTGCTTCTATCCATTATGACCTATTCCCCTTAATCAAATTAAAAATTTTTGGGTTTGTTACACTCTGTAAAACCCAATTAATAAATCTATCAGGAAAACGCATCACAAGCATTACCTTTTTAAGAGCAAGCTAACACATAGAATCATATGTTTTCTCCATATTGATTTTTAGTGCTACATATCCTAATTTAGCATTTGTTTGTTTGTAAAATATAGTTTGAAAAGGATTAATTTTCTTTAGGAAGGATTAGTTTTTTGAATTATAGTTTTGGAATAGAACACGTCATTATGAATGATATATTGCCTCTGGAGGTGAACATATCGTTCCCTAATGGGTTCAAATTATAAAACTTTGAATTTATCCTGATTATCATAGTCAAACCCAGGGAAGAATTACATATGACCCCGGAGGGTCAAAATTAAATTTGATCGAGTGTTTGACTATAATAATTTGGATAAGAGATCATTAATTTCATAATCAAAATCATGATAGTAATTTATATATCTCATTGAGGAAAGAAGAAATCAATCACTATTGATCATTTGACAATAACGATAATGATTATTGATTTGAATTTCCAAAAGAAGATTAATTAAAGTTTTAAAATTTTTTATTTTTAAAAAATTAGATCTGGGTTTCTAAATCTCCTATAAGTGCAAGCCCTCATAGTTAATTACATCAAAGGAAAATGGAGTTTCATATGAATACTCTCGATTAACATAACGGTAGAAATTTTATTTAAGATTTCAAAGATCTATGTTAAATGAATTACGGATTGGAATTTTCAATCGAGACTGGATCAAATTTGAACACTTATTTCTGGAGTCAAAGGAAGAAGGGTAGGAGACACCTGAGATTCTAAAACAATTCAGAAGTGCCAAAGTATATCCTAAGTGTTTTGCTTGAATTTGATTGAAAGAGATTTAAGTTTAAATGATCAATTTTATTAGAAATTTGGGATTTGATTCCTAGTATTGAGGTTTTATAGCTTGAGCTTGCCTCAGAATCTAAGTATAAATTGAGTAATGAAAATCAGTGACCTGAACCTAGCTAATTTTATGTAAACCTAGACTTACTCCTGCCTGGATTGGGGAGCCAGCTAAACCACATAGATGCTTCAAAACTATGAATCCAGTCTTTTATGAAAGAGTGGTAGGGACATTTAATTAAGTTAAGCTTGAGAAAAGCGGGGCCGACATCTAGAGGTGATTCCTAATTGGCCCGTTTTATTTATGTTGGGTTTTTTTTTTTATTTGAAATGATGCATATAGCATTAGAATTAGAAAAAAAATAACTATTACAAACAAAAAAGAAAAAACATAATGCAAACCCTTCAAAACTTTCATAATGGATATGTTATTTACTAATTCTTATTTTTAATCCATTGGGGTGATGGGAACACCAAATATTTAAACAGCCTAAAAGGTTAGTTAGTATCCCAGAATTCCCAAAATATAAAAAATGACAACTAGTAAGAATCTTATATATCATTACAATAATTCCAAAAAAGCAAACAAAACCTACAATAAAAATAAAACAATAACACAAAGCTAAAAAAGAAAATTAATAACAATTACAACAGAAATAGATCTTAATGAAACTTCATCAACATCCTTTATAGCAAAAGATTTCACATTTAGCTTCAGATTAGATACAAAATTAACAACAACTAAAACCATGAATCCAATCTTTTATGAAAGAATGGTAGGGACATTTAATTAAGAAAAGTTTGAGGAAAGTGGGGCCAACATCTAGAGCAGATTCCTAATTGGTTCCTTTAACTTATGTTGGGTATTTGATGCTTAAGTAAATACAATTAAAGTTTTAGACACTTTTTTTATTAGTTTTTAATGCAATGCATGCTAGTTGACTCGATTAAATGCTTAAATTTTGAATGAAGAATTTTAAAAAAGACTTTTTAAAAAAATTCCTAAAAAAATACATATATTCCCCATGACAGATCTATACCCTCATAAGCCAAGTGGTCTGCCAAAACCCGCTGGCAGGGAGGTGACTAACAAAGAAGAGGAGATGCAACAAACATGCTTATGAGAACTACCAGCGGTCTTGGGCTTACTTCTTAAAATGTTAGAATTGTTATTTTGGCTTAAATTTTTTAATTTTAATTAGAGAAGAAATAGTTTTAACGATCCCTTATGAGCCTCCGATCGGGTTCAAGGATAAAACAAACACGAGATGCAAGATCGCCAAAAACAACTAAAAGCAAGCAAATCCTATATCACAATCAACATCAAATAATAAACATTAATAAATAAATCAATTAAAATTTAATGTCCATAAGAAAATGCTTTTTAATATTACAACCCAGAATTATAAAAAAGTAAAATGGTCGGGTACCACTCATAATAAGCTCGAATTTTTAATCTTAAGACTCAAGTGACTTTGAGAATGGGCATTCTCATCATCCACTTCTTCATCCCTCCATGACTCCTTGGATCGCTGGGTCTAAATATCCAAATGAAAAGAAACTCCCCTCAAAAGGGATGTTATCTTCACTCTTTGAATATTTTAAAATCTTCCTAATTTGAATCTCCAAAGAAAGAGGGACTCTCCTCTAAGGGATGTCCCATCCTCTTTGAATTCAAAATTGGATGCTTAACATCCCATTTCAAATATTCACTTTCAAATTACATTTAAATGAAAAGTAAAATCTAGACACTATAACCTACAAGGTTATCCTAAGCATTTATAATCAAATCATCTCAAGTAGTTAATATTTAAAATTAAAATATTCAAACCAACTACATTTGGTCGTACTCTTTTAATTTAAAGGAGACTTGGCAATTTCTAAAGCACATGTAGAAAAAATCTTTAATTTTAAAAATTAATTATTTTTGCCTCCTTTAATCAATGTGTTGTATGAGCATGACCACCTGTATAAAATTGAATTAGTATAAATCACCCATAACCTAATGGTAATCTATCACATAATCAATCACATCATAAAGTGCATAAAATTAAATAAACAATCACATCAATATCAACAAAATCATGTAGTGAAAATCACAAAAAAAAAAACCAAGCAAATAATAGAAAAGCAAACTCTACCCTAGCCTAAGACTATAGTTAGTTATCCTAGCAAACTATCTAAAATGTGTGAAATTGGTTGTGTGGCTTGGATATGACTTATATAGGATATTTGATTGAAGTTGCTTAATGTTCTACTTGGTTGAAAGGCATAAGGGAATATTTAATTAAAGTTTAAATATTAATAAATTTAGATTAATTTTAAATATATTTTAAAGATTGGGTGATTATAACATTTATTAAATCAAGTCCATGAAGTTTATTTCACCTTCCTTTGGGCTAACTTAATAGCCTCGTGGGCCCAAATTACCTAGTAGTAAATGGTATCATTAAGTGAATTAATTTTATTAAAATTTAAAGGTCAGTTAATTTTTAATTAACATTGATTGATTACTATTTTAAAGTTAAATTAATTTTCTATATTTTTAAATCAATTATTGAATTTTCTAGAATTATTTGAATTATTTAATGTATTTAATTAAAAAGGTCAAAATTTAAATTTTTTATTTAGCTTAAATTCTATAAAGTTACTATTATTATAAAATATTAAGCCCTATGATGATCAATTAGACTATAATTTTGCTGGATTTGGATTTTTCTATATTTAGTTATGTAGGTTTGAAGTTTTGACTTAAATTTTGACTTAAGTTTGACCAGATTATTAACTTTTTAAATTTAAATGATTTTTTGGGGTTTGATATTTTTAATAAATATTAGATTTTATTTTGAGTTGAATGCTATTGAGTTTGCTAAATTTGGATTTTTGCACAATTAGTTATGATTTTTTAAACTTTGATTATGTATTTGAACTTTTAAATTAGTTAAATTTAGGGAGTTTTTAAGATTTAAGTCCAAATGAATTCTAAATTTCTTGAAATCACCTCCAAAGACCAGAAATGATCTGAGGGATTATAAAGTGTTTAAGAACTTTTTGGAATTTTCATTATTTTTAAATAATTAAATTAATTAAATATTTATTTTCAATTAAAATTATATTAAGCTTGAATTTGAATTCCAATCAAAAAGGTTTTATTTATCCTAAGTTGGAAATTAAATTTTTGTCTGTTTGAGGTATTATATGTATTTTTTGGTCTTAAATTTAATTTATTAAAATTTTTAGATGTTTTTAATTCTTAATTAAATAACCTAATAATTTTTAAAAAATAGTGAACATTTTTCTATGGGCTGTATGTATCACTAAGTTTATGTGGTTCAAATTTTATGTTAATAAAAAGTGTATCCTAATTTCTAAAATTAATTTAAGTTTTCTATATAAAGGTTCTTAATTATTATCCTTAATGATATCACTAAATTAAGTAGGTTTGAATCAAAGTTCTACTAACTCTTAGACTTAACATGTGAATGCACATACACAAATTATAATTAAATCCTAGATCTAGGAGAGCCCTAAAACTAGGTGAAAGTGTGTGCTTCCTACACATGCATAGAAGATATAATTTAATTAATTGAAGAATTAACCGATGAACAATTATTAAAATAATTGCCCATGGATTAATCACTATTCCCCCATAAATTACATTCAAGTAGCTCAATCTATGCCTCAGACTTCAACGGATCTCTCTATTATTCAAATATTTGAAATATTAAAATATTATCACAATATTTTTGAGAGATCCCACTGATTATTAAAATAAATTTTAAAGTTTTTAAAATATTTATGTTAATATTTAATTAATTGATAACTAAATATCAAATACTTAAAATTCCAAATCATTTAAAGTATATATTAAATATTTTTAATGTTGAAATTAATTTTAAATTAATATTTTTAAAATTTCAAATTTTCAAAATAAATAAGCTAGTCAATTAGTTTTTTTTAAATTAAGATGTTTAAATATTTTTGGATAAAATTGAATTTTAAATAATTTAATTAGTTTTTTAAAAATTCTACTAATTTATTACACTTATGATAAATAAAAGTAGTTAATTACTCAAAATATAAATATTAAAAAAATAAAAAATATTTAATATTTGAAATAATATAAAATATATATAATATTTTTTAAATAATTTTAATTATAAATAAAAGAACTTAGTAATGTGAGCAATTTGACATTTTTTATTAATTTTTTAAATTAAATTTGAGTTTTTAAAGATTTACTGATTTTTTTTTTTTTTTAAGTTTTAAAATTAATTAAAATCTTTTTAATTGAACAAGCGTTGCGGCGGTAGCGGACAGGACACATAACAGGCCAGGATTTGCAGGATCTGATCTCAGCTAATCATCTACAATGATTGTGTGGAGGTACAGTCATTGTCGCATGAATACATTGCAGTGGGATCACGTAGCATCCACTTAATCACGTCAGCTCACTTCTTCATCATTGGATCCTCCACCTTTTGGAATGAGTGGCTTTGATCAAGTTGGATGAAGTTTCAATTCAACAAAAACTTATACGTGATGAAACGAAGCATGATATGAGGAAATATCAGTCATTAATCAAAAGATCAACCGTTGTATTTCATACACTTAAACTGGACTGCATAAACACCTTAGGAATGGAAAATTGCACCGTTCTCTCAATCAAATCAACCATTATTGATGAAATTTTAAACTCATCAAGCATACATGAATAGAATCAAAGGAGGGGATATTTGATAGATTGAAAAGTACTTAATAAAAAGCTAAATTAATATAGGTGACTTAAGCTAGGATTTGAGTTTTTAAGAGATTTTACCAATGAATTTTTTTATTTTAAAGATTCTCTTAACTTGTATTTTGTGCACGCTTAATTTTATAGAAGACCTCATGAGCTGATAACGTCTAGCTCCATAAAGTGAAAACATTTAGACTCATCGGGAAACTTGTCATCGGTGCCTTTGACCAGCTGGTTTTGACTTGGGAACTATAAAAGAAGCTATGGGAAGCTCAATCAAATTGAAGTCTGGACTTAAAACAGCTGGAATAGTGAGAGAAGGTTAGGGTGAGAATAAGCTTGATTTGAGTCATTTTCCCAATTCAAATGCGACCTTATTAATTGGACTTCTTAGATCGATTGGAGGCATGCTAAGATGGTTTCCAAGTTGCCTAGAGGGTAGGTAGGAGTAGGGAAATCAAAGGACTAAAGGACAACCCACATGGAAAGCTCCCTTTGTCCTATAATCCACTTGGGAATGAAAGAGGGCCATTTGATTTCAATCCAAGGGTTGGAATTAGCTCTAGGAAGGTTTCTAGAGTTTCTTCAGATAGCTAGAGAGGTTTACATTAGAGCGAATTAGGTTTAAGTGGTCATTTGACCAAGTTTAACCACCCTAAAGCCTAGGTTTGATGGTTTGACTAGTCCCCATGCCACTTAGCAGCTGAGATGGCATGGGAGGTGATTTAAGTGCTATATTAATTACGTGGAGGGGATTTAATGCTTGAGGATTAAGGTTTTGATGAGTTAGAGGGGGTTTCAAAGGGGTTTGACCAAGTTGTAGTAGGTTGACTTGGTCAAACCTACTTGAACTTAACTCACTAAGGGCTTAAGCACATTCATGCCATGGTGGAGATTGGGTTGAAAGCTTGATAAGAGATTGATGGTGTGTATGTAATGGATGAACCAAAACATAAAATATTTGACCAAATCATTAAAGTTTGACCAAGTTAAAACTATATGATTTGACTCATGGATAGGCTAAAAAATATTCAAGGTAAAATGATATAGGTTTAAAGATCTAATGAAGTTTAAGTGTACTTAAGACTTGATTAAATACAAAGATGGTTTAAGGGTTGATTGGGTCAACACTTGGTTGACTTGGTCAACCAAGTTGACCAAGGACTTGGATCACGGTTGTACTGATTTAATATGATAAATGGAGTCTAGTAAGGGTGATTTCAGGGTATGGAATGTTCATATAGGTCAAATCACCTATTTAGGTCGTCAACCTGGTTGACCATCAACCTAGGATGACCTAGGGGTTGGGTTTGAGTTCAACAGGTTTGAAATGATATTTTGAGTCTAGGGGAGGTAAATTTAGTCAATGATCATTGAAACCTTAAAGGGCCTATTTGGTCAGCCTAAGTTGACTTGGTCAACCAGGTTGACCCAACATTTGGGTTTGGGTTTAATAAGTTTGGTTTGATGTTTGAAGTTAAATAAGGTTGGTTTTGTGGATTGAGAAAGTCATTTGGGTAGAAATGACTATTGAAGCCTCTAAGGGGTATTTTGGTCATTTTGACCTTTGTTCAAATGGGAGTCAGAGTGGGTCCACCAAAATACAGCTTAATACTTAACAAGTCATAATCAAGGGTCTGGATGTGATTGGAGGGTTTATAGAAGGATCCAATGTCAGTTTCCACTAAGGGATATGTCCAGTGATATAGGCTAGAAATATTTAAAGGTTTTATAACCTTTGAATTTTAAACCATTTTCTAGGGTTAGAGGTCAAAGAATGAGCTCAAATTTAGAGGTTTGCCTCTTAAGACACTAGAAAAGGCTTTCAAGATAGGGCCTTTGAACCTTGGATTATGGTCTAGATTTTTGGGTTTGATTTGGAATTTTTATTTGGTTGCTTGAATTTAAATTAGCTTCACTACTCATAATCATATGGGTGATTAAGAATGATTTGATAGGATTGAAGTTTAAATAGGTACAGGCTTAAGGTTTGAATTCTAGATTTGATTGGAGTTTGAATTGAATTGAGATCTAGATTGGCTTGAGGTCATGATTGATTTAAAGTCTGGATTGATCTAAGATCTAAATTTATCCTAGGGCTTGGAGTCTGGAAGAATCCTAGGATTTAGAATCTAGGAGGATTTTAGAGTCTGAGAAGTCCTAGGGTTTAAGGTCTAAAAGAATCATAAAACTTAGATATATCCTAAGGTCTAGATTGGTATGGAGGAATCCTATGGTCTAGATAGATCCTAGGGCCTTCATTCTTGAAGGATCCTAGGATCTATGTAGATCCTAATGAAAGAAAGCCTAATGACTCACATCATCCTAAAGGAAAATAAAACTAAAGGACCCTATAGGAAGGAAGCATTGCTTCCCATAGGAGATCAGACCTAGATTTTGATACTAGGATGGTTTCATAAAGGGCATGCTCCATTACTAGTGGATCTATTCCTAAGGAGAGAAAGTATGATGACTCACATCTATCCTTAAGGAGAAGAAAATTAAAAGACCTTATGGGAAGGAAGCATTGCTTCCCATAAAAGATCATATCTGGATTTTGAATTTATAATGGTGCCACAGAGGGCGTGCTTCATCACTAAAGGATGATCTTGCGGAGAGAAAACTTTCTCTACACAAAATATCAATTCTAGAATTTGAAATTATGATGGTGCCACAAAGGGCGTGCTCTAGCCCTAGTGGATCTAATCCTAAGGAAAGAAAGCATGATGACTCATATTTTTCCTTAAGGAAAAGAAACTCGAAGATCTTATGAGAATGAAGCATTTCTTCTCATGGAAGATTAGGTCTGGAATTTAAAAACTAGGATGGTGTCACAGAGGGCGTGCTCCATCACTAATGGATGATCTAATCCTAAGGCAAGAAAGCATGATGACTCACATCTAACCTTAAGGAAAAGAAACTGGAAGATTTTATGGGAAGGAAGTATTGTTTCCCACAAAAGATCAGGTCTGGAATTTGAAAAGTAGGATGGTGCCACATGGGCCGTGTTTCATCACAAGTAGATGATTTTATGGAGAGGAAACTTGCTCCACACAGAGGTTCAGGTCTAAATGATTGTGTATGGAGGAAACTTGCTCCACACAAAGGATCAAGTCTGAATGATCATGTATGGAGGAAACTTGCTCCATAGAGAGGATCGAATCTAGATTCTAGAATTTGAGATTTGAATAAATTTTGAATTTTAGTTGATTTAGTTTTGACTTTGAAGATATTTGAATTTGAAACTTGATTTGATGAAATTGAATTTGAAATTTAATTTGATTTTGAATTTGATTTTTGAATTTGACTTTCAATTTTAAAGGTTTTGAATTTGACTTTAAGTTTAAAACTCATTTGGCATGGTACTTCCTAAAGGGCCTTCCCAATACTTAAAAATATTAGATGGCATCCTACAGGGTTGATCAATTGATGGGAAATTCCCTCAGAGATCATCATTTGAATGAATGATCTAGTCAACATTGATTCAAGATTTCCATCAATTTTGTAATGGATTAAAATAGGTCTTAAAAGAACTATTACCAAGTCTCCTACTTGGAAAGTTCTAAGATAACTCAATTTATCAAATTCTCGAATTACCCATGACTTATAGTCTTTCAAATTTTATTGAGCTTTAATTTGACTTTATTTGAGGTCCTCAAACTCCTTCAATCGAAGTCAGACACTCTACTCAATTATAGTTTGATTTTGGATGATAATTCTCAGCAAAACAAACCACTCCTCTAGTGGGATTGATCTTGGACCTAGTATAGAGTGTTATTTTATTGAGGAGGCCTAGAAGGTAAAGATGCCTACACATAAGGACTCACACACTCCTCAAGGATAGGATATAAATTCTTATCAGGACTAAAATATTCATTCTTTCAATTGGAAAATTTTCCCTAGCTATGTGGACCCTATCGAAAAGACAAGCGAGAATAAATTTATCAATTAGAGTGAGAAGCTGAGTCGACTTCAACCAATTTGGAAAGAATTGAGAATTTAGGTTATGTTGACCTATACTAAGTTTCATAGAAACTGAACTAAGCAATCCGCTATATAAATTTTGAATTAAAATTGATTTCAAAGGGGTTTAAGTTAGAAAGAGAAATTTGATCTTTTCAATTCTCTTGCATGAAAAAAAAATTATATCTGATAGACTATCGATGCATGGTGATTAATCTAAATTCAAGATTTTCAAAATCAAGAAATTTAAGGTTGATTGGGCCTTTTTAAATTTAAAGATTAAAATGAAGGGAGACCTCATACTCTTCTTCTCTTTTCTTGGTAACGCACTTTGCACATCTTCCTTTTTTTAACTTTTTGTGCACTTTACACATTTCTTGATTTTTTGGTACACTTTATGCATCTTTTGAATTCAATTAAATTTGAGAAGAGGCTTCACCTTCTTTATTTGAATGCTGAGACTATATCTCAAGCATAAGAGAAGAAAACTCATTCTCTTATATAATGAAGGATAATCCTCAAAGCGGACCCATGATGTCTATTAAGATAAATAATTTGTTAGAAAATTTAAAAGATTTTCATTTCAAAAGTCAAATTAAGTTTGATATAAAATTTTAATTCAAAATTTAAAATAACCCACATAATTGGTAGGAGGGAGGGACATCTAAACATCTGGTGGAGTCAACTTTAACTCTCTCCTGCTTAAAATTTAAGGTAGAGGTCAATTTTCATTAAAAATATAAATAAACTATCTTGAAAAATTGGACCTAGTACACTTGAGAAATTAGTAAGTTTTCCTTAGAAGTTGCAAGTCTAGGTGGAAAAACCCTAGCATTATGGAATTAGATTCCTAAGATCTCCTTGGAGGGGGAGACTGTTATAGGGTCTTCACTATTCATAAAATATGCATCATCATTTTAATCGAAAGATTTATTATGATAATACTCCTTTAAAAATTAAATTTTGATGGTATCACTATCTCACACAACCTTAGATTATTTCTCCTTCTCTCATTACTAGTGGCCTAATAGCTAGGAGAGTGGCACCCCAAGTGGTTTTTACACCTCCTCCTCTATAGGTGATGTAGTGGAACGCGTATAGTAACATGACCAAACATCTTCTAGTAGAATGAATGGGTTATAACCCTCAACTGGGGGTCTATGGCCTCATGCTGGTATTTATTCAGTTCTGGCTTGATTGATTCTTATTATGTAGTAGTCAAGAAGGGGTATTGGAGATCATGCTCTCATTTTTATAACTCCCCTCCTTTGGGCAATAGGAAAAGGGTGGAAATGATTACCACTAATTTGGGGGTATGTAGAAGGAGCAACGAGCTCTTGATTGGCCTCAAATTTGACCTTCTTTGAGGCTTCCCACTAAGCAGTCTTCTGGCCTTAATAACCTTCTTTTTTAATCTTTGAAGATAGTTCTTCCGCTTATTCTTGCTATCCAAAGGGGTGAAAGAACTTATCCCAATCTCAGATTGGATGGTAACTCTTCTATCATTATTGACTTATATTCCTTATCCTCCTTAGTGGAGGGTATAGTGGAAAAGGGGGCAAAAAAGCCTCCATTTTAGAGATGGGGGAGTCAACTCCCTGTCATAAGGTAATCTCTACTAAGGGGACATCCTTTTTATACCAGCAGATAGATCAATCATTTCTTTTCTGCTGACTGATAACTTGAAGTTTTGAAATTCTATTGCAAACTGGATCAAGTTGCCATAGGTGATTTCTCCTACTATCAAGTTTTTATCCATGGAGAAGATGAGTTTCCTAGCCATTTGAGTATGTTTGATTTTCTATAATTAAGAAAGTGTCTTGAATTAGTAATTTTGAAATGGCATTTGAGTTTTGAGCTTGATTGATTTTCTTTAAATCTTGAATCCCAACATGCTGAGTTTTCACCCAACATGAGGGTTTACAAAATTAATTTAGAAAATCTAGGGGAACCTTGCTTCAATCTTTCACTTGAGGGTGAAATGTCAGAGTTCAGATGTAAACTTAAAGTTGAGGTTGAACTTTAATTGAGGTTGGAATGAACTTAAACTTGAAAGGTTGAGATTGAACGGATATTCTCAAACTTTGAAACTCAACATATTGAGTTTCACTCAAATATGTAGGTTTACAAAAATTAAAAAGAAAATCACAGGAATTGGGCTTGACTCTTTTCATTTCACCAACAGACTTGGGTCGAAATGTCAAAGCCTGGTTTGAAATTTGAAATCAAATTTAAAGTTGAATCTGGAGTTGAAATTAAACTTGAATTCACGGTGGAGTTGAATTTGGTCTAGAGGTTAAAAGTAAACGGATCTATTTTAAATTTTGAAACTCAACACATTGTGTTTCACTCAAATATACATTTTTACAAAATGATAGGAAGATCTCCAAAGTTAAGCTCAACTCTTTCATTCCACCAATTAAAATGGGGGTAAAATGTTGAAGCCTATATTTGACAGGGGTTTTGGATTTTAAAAATTGGAATTGATTTTAATGATTGAAGAGAATTTTATATGTTTAGAAATTGATAGAATTTCCTCTAGTCTTTGAAACCCAATATGTTGACTTTGCATTCAACATAAAGGTTAACAAATTGACAAGAAGATTCAAGGGATTTTGACTTGATTATTTTAACTGTCAACTAAACTAGGGGTAAAATGTAAAAGTCTAGGTTTAAAAATGAAGTTGCACTGCATGCATTAAACGACAAGAGGCTATTATAAGAAACACATAGCAATGATGATTGAAGTCAATTTGAATGATTTTGGAGAAGATTTTGAACTTTAGAAAATTTAATAAGATTTTCTCGGATTTTGAGACTCAATACATTAAATATGTTTTCAATATAATGGTATATAGAGATAAAGAGAAAATCTGGGAAACTCAATTTAACACTTTCACAATACTGACTAGCTTAGAGTGAAATATCAAAATCTGGATTTGATTAAAGGTTTGAATTTACATTATATATGTTAAACTACAAAATGATGTTGTAGAAGAACATTTGAGGATGACAATTGAATTAGATTTGAATGATTTTGAAAGGGATTCTAGAAATTTAAAAATCTGACATAATTTTCTCTAGTTTTGAGACTCAATATATTGGGTTTGCACCCAACATAAAGGTCTACAAGATTAAAGAGAAACTCTGATAAAATTTAACTTGACTCTTTCACCACACTGACTAGCTTAGGGTGAAATGTCAAAGTTTTGATTTTGATAAAGAGATTTTGAATTTGGGTTTTGAGATTGAGGGATTTTCTGTAAATTATGAAACTTAACAAGCTGAGATTTGTTTGAGCATGCAAGTTTATAATAAATACAAAAGGATTTGGAAGGAATTTGGAATACCAATGAACTTGGAGGAAATATATCAAAGCTCGACTTTAACAGAGGTTTCCTACGCTCACCTCTCTTTTGATATGTCTTAATTGATGTTGACCACACTCACCCAAGGAAGAAATGGGCGGAGGGAAAGGTAGTCAAAACCACCGATACAATAAAATTTGTACCACTTTTAAAGATGGAGAGAAAGATTTATCAACAGCGGAGTCACCATTTTTTTTTATTTAAAAATTTTAGTTTGAAAATGATTAATTTTTTTTGGGAAAGATTAATTTCTAGAATTATAGTTTTGAAATCAAACACTTCATTATGAATTATATATCACCTCACGAGGCAAACAAATCATTCCCTGATGGGTTTAAATTATAAAACTTTGAAATCATCCTATTTATTATAGTCAAACCCAGAAAAGAATTACATATGACCCCAGAGGGTCCAAATAAAATTTGATCGAGTGTTTGACAATAATAATTTGAATAAGAGATCATTAATTGCATAATCAAAATCATGATAGTAATTGGTATATCTCTCTGAGGAAAGAAGATATCAATTATTTTTGATTATTTGAGAATGACTATAATGATCGTTGATTTTGAATTTCCCAAAGAAGATTAATTAAAGTTTTGAAATTTTGATTTTTGAAAAATTAGATCTGGGTTTCTAAATCTCATACAAACACAAGCCCTCATAGTTAATTACATTGGAGGAAACTGGAGCTTCCTATGAATATTCTTGATTAAAATAGCAGTAAAAATTTTATTTAAGATTATAAAGATTAATGTTAAGTAAGGTATGGATTGGAATTTTTAATTATGACTGGATCAAATTTGAACACTTATTTCTAGAGTCAAAGGAGGAAGGGTAGGAAACACCTGGGATTCTGAAAAAATTCAAAAGTGCCCAAGTCTATCCTAAGTGTTTGGCTTGAATTTTATTTAAAGAGATTTAAGTTTAAATAATCAATTTTATTAGAAAATTAGGATTTGATTCCCATATGTAGATGTCTTATAACCTGAGCCTACCTCGGAACCTAAGTCTAAACTAGGTACTAAACATTAGTGACCCAGACCTAGCTAATGCAATACAAACCTAGACTTAACCCGGCCTGGATTGGGGAGCCTTCTAAACCACCTAGGCACTTCAAAACCATAAATCCAATCTTTTATAAAAGGGTGGTATGGACATTTAATTAAGTTAAGTTTAAGGAAAGCGGGGCCGACATCTAGAGGAGATTCCTAATTGGCCTCTTTTACTTAGGTTGTTTTTTTTTTTTTTTGAAAGGATGCAAATAGCATTAGAATTAGAAAAAAAAACAACTATTACAAACTAGAAAGCAAAACATAATGCAAGCCCTTCAAAACTTTCATAATGGATATATGATCTACTAATTCCTATTTTAAATCCATTGGGGTGATGGTGAAACCAAATATTTAAACAACCTAAAAGGTTTGTTAGTATCCCAGAGTTCCCAAATGATAAAAAATGAAACCTAGTAAGAATCTCATATATCATTACAATAGTACCAAAAAAGCAAACAAAAACTTCAATAAAAACAAAATAACAACACAAAGCTAAAAAAACAAAATTACAATAACTACAACCAAAATATATCCTAATGAAACTTCATCAACATCCTTTATAGCAAAAGGTTTTCACATCTAGCTTTAGATTAGATATAAAATTCTGCACCTCATTGCCTGAAGCGGCTAAAAATTCCCAACAATCTTTAAGAATAAAGTCTTCAACTATGCATTATTCTTCAATCAAGAAGATCATAATAAGGAAAATTGAATTATTAGAATAAGAAATAGTTCAAAATTCTTTTCCCATAACCCCAATTCTTGAAAAAACCATAGTTTTCCTCTTAAAAGCTCCTTTCCATAGCCAAGCCATAATTTCCATCATCCAGAGACGATATTAAAAGGGTTACCCTCAAAAGTCTTCAAATCAATTTTCCATTTCCTAGGATAATCTTCAATAGGTCTTAAGAATTTAAGTTGTTTAGTGCTTTTTTGTTTAACACTAAACAACCTTACCTCCTTATTTCTATCAATATGACAAGAAGAAGTTGAACTTATCTTAGGAACAACTTGCTTGGGAGATGACTACAATTCCTGAGATCCCACACCACTAATACTTCCAATTCTTCTCTTATCAAATTCCACCACAATAGCATCAGCGACTACCACACTAGAATCCATCTCATTCATGGTAGTTTGAGTTACATTATCTAATATTTTCGGTTTTGATAAGTTAGCCTTTATTTTTTCAGTAGAATTCTTGGAATCAGCAACGAAATCTGCTTCAATAAATAGTTCTTTGAACAAAAATGAATCAATAATAATTCCTTCAAAAGCCATATCTTCAACAGCTGTAAAGTGCATGTTCACACTAGCAAATTCAGAATCTGGGATAACCACTACCCTATCTTCAGCAACATTGTCATGAGATAAAACATTGATTTTATTAGGAGAGTGTAGATCCACACCAATTTCTAAATCTTTCACATAAGAATTTTTATTCAAAGAACCCAAATTCTTACCATTATTCCCATATTTTTTACCTTTTTTTTCTAAACTTCACATTTATCTAGGGACTATACATTGTTTCAAAATTTGTGTTACCAACATTCCCCACCAATGACGTTTCAGTCATTATAGTATAAGCCAAAACCTTCCCCTTATAGCCAATTCTCTTCACTTCCTTTAGGCCATTATCTTGGTCGTCATTATTTACATCAAGACACACTCCAACTACATGGCCTATCTTACCACATTTGAAACAAAATGAAAAAAATCTATTCATACTCCACCTTGTGAAAGAATTTATAAAATTTACCTTCAATCCAAACTCCATGAGAAAGTTTACATTCCAAATTAATACAAACACATGTTCTTGCAAATTCTCACCTTCCCCATTTAAACATATTTCCATCTAAAAATATAGGAATCCATATCTTTGAAATAATTTTAGTAACATTAATCTCATCCCAACAATATAAAGGTAAATGAGGCAATCGATTCTAAATTGGAGAAGATAGACCTTTCAAAGAGATTAGAGAAAACTGAGGCATCCATTTATCTATCTCTATTACATGTCCTCCCACATACCATGGTCCTCCCTTATCACATCATCCATAGCTTGAGAAGAATAAAAAGAACACAATATCCAATCAAGGACCAATGAAGCCAAATTTACTCCATTAACACCTTAATTCAATACTATAAAGAGAGAAAGGCACATTTTTACCAAACACTTTTGCAACCAATAATTTCTGTAATAATAGAAAATTGTGGCTTTCCTTATCACTATTAAGTTTAATAACATTATCATCTTCGGTGTGACTAGAATTTGATTCAAAATTATTCACTTTAATATGATGATTCTTCCACGCATTCATATTATATGTGACTTTAGACTCAGAACCTTTCTCTGCACTATCTTAAACAAAACTCTCCATATTTATATGAATAATAGAAGGATTCAAATATTGATTAACTTTTAAATTGAAGCCAGAAGATGTTGAAGCTTCAAAATCATTTGCTTGACCTTAAATTCTCGATACATAACCTTTCAATGGTGATGAAAGAAATACCTTCGGAGATAATATCTTCTCCTTATCACTTGAAATTTGAGCATATAATGTTTTTTTTCTCTTTCCTTCCATCGAAATAGGATCAGGAACAAATGCGGTGCATCATTCATTGATTACCAAAGGTCATTGCTTAAACCTTGCATTACATGAACTCTCCTAATTATCATTACTTCTACCATTGGAACCCTAACAAAGGTTAGGATTCCTAGCAGAATTGGGAATGGACGTATTTTGATCATCAGAAACAGATGACCAACGACCCTCTCTCACTAAAAAATTTGAGAAAATGAAGTTTTCTCTCCCTAAAAATTAGGACTCTCACCTCACTAAAAATCAATTATCCATGACTTGATTCTATAATAGTTCTCCACTTATGTTGTGTATTTGATGCTTAAGTAAATGTAATTAAAGTTTTGGATACTTTTTTTTTTAGTTTCTAATGCAATGCATGCTAGTTGACTTGATTAAATACTTGAAATTTGAATGAAGAAATTTTAAAAAAGGCTTAAAATTTTTTTCCCTAAAAGAATAAACATATTTCCCTTGATAGATCTGCACCCTCATAGGCCAAGTAATTTTCCAAAACCTGTAAGCAGGGAGGTGCCTAACAAAGGAGAGAAGATGCAACAAACATGCTTATGAGAACTCTCAATGGTCCCGGGCTTACTTCTTAAAATGTTAGAATTGCTATGTTGACTTAAAAATTTTAATTTTAATTAGAGCTGAAGTAGTTTTAATGATCGCTCATGAGCCTCCGATCGGGTTCCAAGCTAAAACAAATATGACAAGCAAGATTTCCAAAAAATACTAAAGCAAGAAAATCCTATATCACAATCAACATCAAACAATCAACATTAATAAACAAATCAATTAAAATTTAATGTCCATAGGCAAATACCATTTAATATTTCAGCCCAGAATTATAAAAAAGTAAAGTGGTTGGTACCATTGATAACAAGCTTGAATTTTTAATCCTAAGACTCAAGTAGCTTTCATAATGGGTCTTCTCGTTATCCACTTCTTCAACCTTCTATGACTCCTTGAATCGTTGGTTCTGAATATCCAAAAAAGAAACTCCCCCTTGAAAGGGTGTTATCTTTTCTCTTTTGATATTTTAAAATCATCCTAATTTGGAACTCCAAAAGAAGAGGGACTCTCCCCTAAGGGATGTCCCTTCCTCTTTAGATTTCAAATTGGATGCTTAACATCCCATCTCAAATAGTCAATTTCATACAATTACAAATCAAATGCAATCAATTACATTTAAATGAAATGTAAAATCTAGACTCAACAACCTGCAGGGTTATCCTATGCATTTATAATCAAATCATCTCAAGCAGTTAATATTTGAAATTAAAATACTCAAACCAACCACACTTAGCCATACTCTTCTAATTTATAGGAGGACTTATCAACTTCTAAAGCGCCTACAAAAAACATCTTTAATTTTAAAGCTTAATTATTTTTCCCTCTTTAATTAATGCCTTATATGAGCATGGAAACAAATATAAGATTAAATTAGTATAAATCATCCCTAATCTAATGGAAATTTATCACACAATCAATCATATCATAGAGTGCTTAAAATTATTTAAATAATCACATCAACATCATTAAATAGTATGGAGTGAAAAACACGGAAAACCTGGCACACAATAAAAAATGAAATACCGGCCTAGCCTAAGACTAAATTTGGTTGTCCTAGCAAATCATCTAAAGTGTGTGTGGTAGGTTGTGTTGCTTGGATATATCCTATATAGGATATTTGATTAAAGTTGCTTGATATTCTAGTTGGTTGAAAGGTTTAAGGGAATATTTAGTTAAAATTTAAATATTCATGAATTAAGTTTAGTTTTAAATATCTTTTAAAGATTAGGTGATTAGTACCTTTTTTAAACTAGGGCCATGAAGTTTATATCACTTTTCTTGTGGCTAAGTTAATAGCCTCGTAGGCCCGGATTACCTAGTAGTAAATAGTATCATTAAGAGATTTAAATTGATTAAGATTTAAAGGTTGATTAATTTTTAATAAACATTGATTGATTATTGGTTTTAAAGTTAAAGTCATGTTTTTTTATTATTATATCAATTATTCAATTATTTGAATTATTTAATATATTTAATTGAAAGGGTCAAAATATGACTTTTTTATTAAGCTTAAATTTTAGAAAGTTAGTATTTTTATAAAATAGTAAACCCTAAGATGATCAATTAGACTGTAAGTTTACGGGATTTGAATTTTTCAATATTTAGTTATGTATGTTTGAAGTTTTGACTTAAATTTTGACTTAAGTTTAACCGGATTATTGACTTTCAAATTTGAATGATTTCTGGTGGTTAGATATTTTTAATAAATATTAGATTTTATTTTGAGTCGAAAGCTTTTTATTTTGATAAATTTAGAATTTTTTGGAATTTGTTATGTTTTCTGAAATTTTGATTATTTATTTGAATTTTTAAATTTGTTTAATTCAGGGGGCTTTTATGATTTGAGTCCAAATGAATTCCAAACTTTCTTGAAATTATCTCCAAAGACCAGAAGTGATCAAAAGGATTTTATTTTTCTTAAATTGGAAAATAAAATTTGGTCAGTGTGAGTTATTATATATATTTTTTGGGTTTAAATTTGATTTATTAGAATTTTTTGATGTTTTTAATGCTTACTTAAAGGATTAATTAATTAAATATTTTAATGATTTATAAAAATCATGAATATCTTTCTATGGGATGTATGTGTCACTAAGTTTAAGTGATTCAACTTACATGTTAATTAAAAGTGTATCCTAATTTCTAAAATTAATATAAATTTTCTAGACAAAGGTCCTTAATATTGTCATTAATGTGTCACTAAATTAAGTAGGTTTGAATCAAAGTTCAACTAACCCTTGGACTTATCTTG
This sequence comes from Dendrobium catenatum, assembly GCF_001605985.2. Taxonomy (NCBI): domain Eukaryota; kingdom Viridiplantae; phylum Streptophyta; class Magnoliopsida; order Asparagales; family Orchidaceae; genus Dendrobium; species Dendrobium catenatum. Next base: position 592,673 of record NW_021319373.1, on the reverse strand, counting down.
TGAATGCACATACACAATGACAATCAAATCCTAGATCTAGGAGTACCTTAAAACTAGGTGAAAGTGTGTGCATCCTACACATGCATAGAAGAAATAATTTAATTAAATGAAGGATTAATCGATGAAACAACTATAAAAAAATAATTACTCATTGATTAATCATTATTCCCCCCATTAATTTGTTAATAATATTTAAGTTAATATTTTATTAATTAATAATTAAATATCAAATACTTAAAATTCAAAATATTTAAAATATATATTAAATATTTTTTTATGTAGAAATTAATTTTAAATTAAGTTGTTTTAAATTTCAAAATTCTGGATTTAAAAGATTAAATTTTTTTTGCTAAAATTGAAATTTAAATAATTTATCTTTTTTGAAGCTTTTAATAATTAATTGCTCTTAAGAAAATGAAAAGTAGTTAATTATTTAAAATAATTTTAAAACATCCTCTAAAAATTAGAGAACATTGGATCCTCTGCCTTTTGGAATGAGTAGCTCTTATCAAGCTGGAAGAAGTTTTGATTCAACAGACACATGCACGTGGCAAAATAGAGCGTGGTATGACAAAATCTCAGTCGTTGATCAAAATATCAACGGCTAATATTTCATACACTTAAACTGGACTGCATAAATGACTTAGGAATTTAAAATCACTCCATTCTCATGATCAAATCAATTATTATTGATGAAATTTTAAACACATCAACTATACATGAATAGAATCAATGGAGGAGTTATTTGATAGCTCAAAAAGTATGTAATGAAAGCTAATTTAATATATGTGACTTATGCTAGGGTTTGAGTTTTCAAGATATTTTATAGATGATTTTTTAATTTTAAGATTCTATGAACTTATAGTTTATCCGCACTTAATTTTGTAGAAGACCACACGAGATGATAATGTCTGGATAGAACCCTACAACTCTATGAATAGAAAACATCCAGGCCTATCAGGAAACTTATCACCGGCATCTTTAATTGGCTGGTTTCGATTGGGGAAGTGTATAAGAAGTTATAGGAAGCTCAATCGAACAGAAGTCTGGACTTGAGATGGTTGGAATAGTAAAAGAAGGTTAGGGTGAGAATGAGCTTGATTTGAGTCATTTTTCCTATTCAAATGTACCCTGGTTAATTAGATGGTTTAGATCAACTTGAGGGCATGCTAAGATGGATGCCAAGTGACCTGGAGGGTAGGTAGGAGCAATGGAATCAAAGGACTAAAGGACATCCCACATGGAAAGCTCCCTTTGTCCTTTAATCCATATGAGAATGTATGAGGGCCATTTGATTTCAATGGAATTGGCTCTAGGAAGGTCCTAGAGTTTCTCCAAAAAGCTAGAGAGGTTTAGATTAGAGAAGATTTGGTTTAACTAGTTATTTGACCAAGTTTGACCACCATAAAGCCTAGGTTTGACAATTTGATTGGTCCTCATGCCACATGGAAACTGAGGTGGCATGGGAGGGGGCTTTGGGTGCTTGATTGATGACTTCGAAGGGATTTAATGCTTGAGGATTGAGGTTTTGATGAATTAGATTGGGTTTCAAAGGTGTTTAACCAAGTTGTAGTAGGTTGATTTGGTCAAACCTACTTGAGCTTAACCCACTAAGGGCTTAAGCACATTCAAGCCTTGGTGTGATATTGGGTTGAAAGCTTGATAAGAGATTGATCGTGTATATGTAATGTTTGAACCAAAACATAAATGTTTGACCAAATCATTAAAGTTTGACCAAGTCAAACCTATGTGATTTGACTCATGGAAGGCTAAGAAATATTCAAGGTATTAAATGGCTATGGTTTAAAGATCTGATGAAGTTTGAGTGTACTTAAGACTATATTAAATGCAAAGATAGTTTAAGGGTTGATTGGGTCAGAGGATCGTATATGACTATGATATGTATCAAAGTCATGCCCTCCATCATTTCATCCATGTCGAGTAGGATTGTATATAATATAAGTCCTGCTTTTTGGAGTGTCCCTAAATATTGGTACAAATCACACTTTCTCAATCTCTATACCTATCAATGTGGCACCAAAGGGGGAAGAGAAAGTCAGATTATAAAACCAAAAATCCTAATCCGGGAAGAGATTGCTTAGCCCAACTTCATGCTCTTTACAAGCTGGCTAATAGGAGGGCAGATGCTTTTTTATAATTTTGTACTAAGAGACACCGAATATAGTAGCCTTGAACCTTATATATAAGGTGGTTTAGTGTTCTACACCCAACACTAACACCTGTATCCTAACTAATGCAATATGGGCTTATATCATGTCTGAAAAGGAAAGCCAGCTAACCACCTAGGTGCATAAAATCTATGTTATCCTATCTTTAGGAAAGATGGGTAAGTGGGTTGAGTGTTTTGGAAGTAATGCCGACGTCTAGAGAGTTTCCTAAGTGGCCTTAGACTTATATAGGATGAATCCTTATAGAGCTAATGTAATTAAATTTTAATTTATTTAGTTTTTAAAAGCAATGTATACTAGTTAAAAGGTCTAAATCAGGTATGCACAAAATTATAAAAAAGCTTATATAAAATAATTTTTAGAAAAAGTCTGAGCTTCCTCAAGTCTGGCACCTCATCCTCATAGGCCAAATTATCCAAACTTTATCCCCAGGCGGGGAAGTGTCTTATAGCAAGGAGGGAGAGAAATGCAATAACATGCATGCGACCTCAGACGATTCCAGCTATTCCCTAGGTCGTTAGATTTCTAAGTTATTTAATTCTTAAAATTTTAAAATTTTATTGCAAGTAGAAAAAAAAATTATCTTAGAGACCTAATAAAAATAGGCCAAGCACATGCAAGAAAGAAACCTAAAAAAGCATGTAATTTCTACTGCGCAAACATTATAAGCATATCAATATAAATTCACAAAGTAAAGAAAATACCAAAGTCCATGGCAAGTGCCATATAAGTATAAAGTAGGGTCTGCATGAAAGTAATAGAGGGTCAAGCCCCACCGACAACAACTTGGATTCTAATCCTACTGAATGATGCAAGTCTTAAATACAAGGCATTTCATCTTCAACTCTTCATCTTTAGGTGGATCATCCTTCTTCATATCGTCTCCTTTTGGATCATCTCCTTCGGGCTCCATTTAGCTTGTCTTCCAAAAGGGTACACAAATGAATAAGAAATTTTCCTATGAAGAGCTTTTTTTCTCGTTGGGAACCAAGTATTTGAAATTACTTTCTTTCAAAGACTTTCACAACTCTATACTTCACAAATTATATTACATTTAAAAAAGAAAATCTAGACTCTCCTGTATGGTTATCCTAAGCAGTTAAGTAAAAATATTTCAATCAGTCATATCCCAAGTAGTTAATAATTATGCATAATAGGAAACACATTTGGCCACACTCTTTTAATTTTAAAGGGGCTAAGAAGTCTATGTAGCATCAGTAGAAAATAGTGTTAGTTTTAAAGCTTAATTATTTTTCCCCCTTTTTTAGCACTATATGAGCGTGGCCACCTGCATAAGATTAGATTACTAGCAAAAGCGCCCCTAGCCCATGAGTGATCTATCTTACACATCACATCATAAGCAGACTATAAAAAGTATAACAATAAGATAAAGATCACATCAACCACAGTAAATCAAACCAGAAAAAATCAATCAATCATATGTGCCACATACAATTGCATCACATCACAGAAGAAAAAAAAGAAAGTAAAGCACCAGCCCTATTCCTAGAGCTAGAAGTGGTAACCTAGCAAATCTATGTGTGTAGTAGGCTTATGTTGTAAAGTCCAAATAAGTTGATAGACATATGCAATTGTCCTAAGGCTAACCAAGATGGGGAGTGAATTAGTATTTTAAAATTTTTCTCTTGGATATTAATTTAAGCCAATTTTTATATCTTTTTCAAAAAAAAAAAATTCATCCACAAAACATAAATTGCTAAAAAATAAAAGTGTGAAATTAAAAATGGACACAAAGATTTATAGTGGTTCGGTCCAACAAGACCTATGTCCACTTCCTGAAGACTCTCTCTTCAGGCATTGCACTATTACCAAAGTGACTCTCCGTTTTCCCTCACAGTAAGGCAAAGAAACCATTACAATTTTCCTCTCTTTCACCTATCCCCGATGCGACAGAGTACCATTATCCTTTCACACCCTCCAAGTGTCGGTAGAGTACCGTCGTCTATTCATACCCTCCAACTATCGGTAGAGTATCATCGTTTGTTCACACTCTCTAAGTGTTCGCAGAGTACCATCATCTGTTCACACCCTCCAAGTGTTGGTAGAGTATTGGATCTTCTTCAAAGATCTTCTCTCGAGAAACTAAAAAAAAAAGAAAGGAAGAGAAGTAACCAAACAAAGCAAAAGAGATTCTTACCTTTGAGTGACCATGTTAATCCTTCACACTCTACATAAAAGAACTCTCTCTTAAAGACTCTCCCAAAACACTTTTTCACTTGCTCTTAAAGAAATCACAAAAAAAAAAACACTTGTTAAGTTAGTTTCTAAGGATATTTTATATAAAATACATGAAAAACATCCAAAAAACTAAAATTTTCCATTTTAAGTGTTTACAGTTGTACAATATAAATGTATTTCGTACATACAAACAGTTCAAAAATTGTTGTGTATGAACCTATACGAAATACTTTTGTACATGATGATTATCCTATGTTCGTATTATACGAAGGGTTAAGAAAATTTTTTCAACTTCGTCAGGACAAAAATTTACCCCATATTTTCGTACTCTGGATGTCGTCTATACGAACCATATATCGTATAGTACGATCAGTTCAGAAAATTTTGATGTCTTTCAAGAAGAAAAGGAACCTATTTTTTTATACTATGCACGTCGTCTATAAGAAGGTCACTTCGTAAAGTATGAATCTTTCAGAAAAATTTAATGTTCGTCGGGATGAAAAGAAACTCATTCTTTTCATACTCTGGATGTCATCTATAGCAGTGGAACTTCGTACAGTATGAACGGTTTTAGAAAAACTTAGAAATCATCGAGATGAATAGGGATGTATCTATTTCATACTCTAGACGTCATCTGAATGACGAATGATTCATGCAATACGATCGGTACTTAGAAAAATTTTCTTCTCTCGTTTGTTTAATTGCTCGTATGAGAGAATAATTGAACAAATTATCTCGTACGAATTGAAATCAAATAATATGATTAATTTAAAACAAATACAAATTTTAAACACTCCCTCATTATGTGTGGGCACAATTACTCAATTATAATCACACTCTCTCAAACTCAATAAAATGAAAAATATAAACTCCATTTACAATGAACCCTAAACTAATCTGATTTGAAGTTTTTAATAATATGGACTATAATTTCCCTAAAATGTTAGTACACATAAACAACAAAAGCAATATTTCCAAAATTACAAAAGGATCTAGGAACAATCTGCAGATGCTACAGGGAAGCATCCAAAAAAGAAAGTTGTAGATGGAGAAATAAAGCTCGAGCTTTCTACAAAAAGGGTTGATAACAGCTTTAAACCAAATGACCTGCAAAACAAAAATGCTACAAATGAGAAGATTATAACAACAAATAATATATGAAATAGAAATGTATAAAGTTATATTAGAAATATAAAAAAAGATGAACAAACCCACTTAAATAGAAATGATCAAAGCACCACTGAAAGTCAGACCATGGATATAGATTATAAGAGCTTAGGAAAATAATATAATTAGCTTCATCAAGAATATCCACATGCCATTTGATCCAACTCTCAAGAGCATAAACCATCCAGTTCGCTAAATGACCCATGCCTAAGAAGGAAGCATAATTAACAAAAATTCAATATAAGTAAAAGGAATTATCCAACCCGAAAGCACAACAGCACCTTAACAGACCACCCAAGGTCAAGCAACACAACTTCTAGCTATGAAGAGCAAAGGCCAAACACTCCACAAAATTACCACAAGGATAGCCAAAGTCATTTCAGCAACTAAACTGATGAATCAGCTCCCCCAACTTCCCAACAAAGAGACAGTCGAAAAAAACCAGAACCCCAACTAAGTGGACAGAACCACTCCTAGCCAACCAAAGAAGCAACTTGAGGGAGGGAGAGCACCAAAGGGAAATGCTCTCAGCATAAATAGTATTAAAATCATGCTCATATCCATAACCAAATAGACATCAAAAGCAATGAACAAACCTGACTGAACCAGCCAAAACAAATCAAAAGAACCCCATGAAAAACAGTTAAGAAGGGGAGATCCAAAAGCTAGGCACAATAGAACACAGTTAACCAAACGTACGTAAAAGACCAGCACCGGGAGTCCAAGAGAACAAGAAAATAGTAAGGAGAACCCCAAACCAGAAAAAAAAAAACTCAGACAGAGATAGAAAAATAATCTTCCAGTTAATGATCCCTCAACAGCGGAAAGACAAACGACCAACAAGAATAAAAGCAACAGTTACACAAGGCCAAATTAAAATGTAAACGAGCTCCTCACCACAGAAAATCCAACCAACATAAGGTAAATTCCAGGAATTATGGGAACATAGAACAACATCCCAATCAAACAGCAGGCTAAAGCAATAAACTCGGTCATAAAACAGGGACCAGCTAACAGAAAACCAAATGAAAAAACAAAAACCAAAGACAAACCAATAGAAGTTAAGATTTAACATAGGGACAACCACAAGCATCAAGATTAAGTAATCCACGAAGATGGGCGAGGCTAGTGTCCCAAATAAAATTAGTAAAACTAGTCCTACTACAACCCCACATCACCAACCAAGAGGCACAAGCATTACCATCTTTACTGATATAGTGAAAAGAATAGTTAAGAGACAACATCAAATTTTTAATATCTCTAACCATATAGAAGAGGTTCGGGGAACAACACATCCATCTTCATCTTGAAAGAGGTGAAAATCCAAGTCAGAAATTACCTCAATATGCAAATTAGAAATGTTAAGAGAGATGCACAGTTGAATATCATACAAAATGGCCTTAAGAACAACAGTATAATAGTACGTTACCCTTAATAGGACCCGCAAAAGTAGCATTGAGGCCACCATTACTATCTCTAATCACACCACCACAACCACCAAATAGATCAGTACTAGTGCCATCCACATTAAGTTAAAAGAAATTAATGGGAGGTTTATGCCAATAGATAACATTAGAAAAGGCAGGAACTCCCTCCAACTTCAAACATAAAGAATTACCCACAAAATAATAATTTTTAAAGTTCTTAACATAAATCAAATTAACAGCCAGCAGAGCTAACACCTTATCCTACACTTTCTAAATAACATTCTGATGGTTCATTTTAACATTATTAAAAAGGGAATGATTCCTTTCCAGCTACAGAAACCCCAGAATGAGAGAAGGAACATGGTTACGTATGTGACCTTTGGAGTTAATAAATCGTAACTTAAGCATGGATTTAAGAGACAAATGAGAGTCAAAATAGTTCAGTTGAAATAAATCATCAAAATAAACCCAAGTTCTAACATCAATAGGCCCAGCTAAAAAAAAACATGGTGCATACTCTCCTTATGAAAACAACATTGGCATTTAGAGGCCAAGATACACCCTTTCTTAATAAGATTATCATCCGTAGGAATAAATCTATGCAAAACTCTCCAAACAAAAATAGAAATAGTAGAAGGAATGATTTTATGCAATATATTATGGAAGATGTTATCTTTATTTCATTTATCTCTGAAGGTATGCCAAGCACTCTTTAAATGAAAACCACCATCTTGGAAAGATCACACAACAAAATATCTCTAGAAGCAGTATTGATATGTAAGTTTAAAATAATATGGAGGATACATTTAGGGACCTCATTGGAAAGCTTATTATAGTCCCACAAATTATTATTAAAAAAGGCATTGACCTTAATAGGAGAAGTAGAAGAAGAGTTCACATAGAGACAATAGAACTTTTACCTAACCAACAGCCCTGCCAAAAGAAAATATTACCATCGCCAAGGCCCCAAGAGATGAAGAGCTCAACCTCCCATTTAATCCTGCAAAGCCTTTTCCAAACTCTAGAGTCACCTTGTTTAGAAAAATAATTATAAGGATGCTTGCCATTACAATACTCAGAAACCATAAAATTAGCCCAAAGACTAACATTAGCACATAAATTATACCTAAGTTTAAAAGAAAAGGCCTTAGCAAGGTCCTTAAAGTTCTTACGCCCATGACCACCTTCAACCAAAACACCACAACATTTCTCCCAGGTAGCCCAATGAATTTTAGCACTATAAGAAGTGCCTCTCCAAAAAAATTTATTAATAATCTTGTGAATTCTATCACAAACAATTTGAGTAGGAAAAATAGATTGAAAAATATAAACCGGAAAAGCACAAAGAACACTTTTAATAAGAACAACCCGATCACCAAAGCTAAGGAAATTTGATTCCCAAGATAACAGTCTGTTTTGAACATAAGCAATGAGATCATCAAACAAAAAGGATTTCCCTCTACCAGCGAAAAGTGGCACTCCAAGATATTTAATAGAAAAATGAGCCTGAGAAAAGCCAGTGAGATTGCTAATAGATAAAATACGATCATATGTAATTCTCTTAGAGGCAATGAAACAACATTTGTTTTTGTTAAAGGGTAAACTACTAACCTTCTCAAAATAATCAAAAAAATCCATAAGCTTCCTAATTTTGTTAAAATACCCATTAGCAAACACAATAAAATCCTCTGCAAAATATAAATGTTACACCTCCCAAAGTTTTAAAGTAAAAATGAGGTTTGGCATTGAATAAATTAATAAGACCTCTAGAAAGAAACTCAGCAGCAATAATAAAGAGATCAGGGGAAATGAGGTCACCTTGCCTTAAACCATGAGAAGCTTTCAAGAAACCATTGTTAGAACCAATAACAATAATAGAAAAATGAACATTTTCAATACAGTTCTTGATAAGCTTGATAAAAATAGAGTTTTTTTTTTTATAAATATTATAATTAATTAAATTTGATAAAAATAGAGTTAAAACCAAAAAAAATCTAAAATAAGGTAAATGAAATTCCAATCAATATTATCATATGCCTTGGCAATATCCAGCTTCAAAATTAAATTACCACCTCAAACCTTAACATCCAAGACTTGATAGAATTCCTGAACCAACAGGATATTATCAGTAATGGACCTACCTTTCACAAACCCCATATGATTTGGAGAAATAATTCTATGTAAAATAGTAGTTAGATGATTCATAATATATTTAGAAATTAATTTATTGAAGAAATTGCATAGACTGATAGGTCTAAAATCATTCCAATTAGTAATAGCATTATTTTTTTGGAATAAGCACAATAGAAGTATAAATAAAAAAAAAATTTAGGGATAGGAGTACCAGCAAAAAAATCCAAAATAGCATGAAAAATATCATTACCAATAATATACCAGCATTTTTGAAAAAATAAGGTGGTAAAACCATCAGGCCAAGCCACAGACTCCTTATTCATATTCAGCAAGGTTTCTTTAACCTCCTCAAAAGAAGGTCTAGAAAGAAAAATATTCTCCTCAATAGAAATAAGGGAAGGAATGATAGAATGATCAATAATTTGATCCGGAGTAAAATTTTTGTTAAACTTGGCTTGAAAATGATTCACATCTAAATTAGAAATCTCTTCAGAATTTTCAGTAAAAGACCCATCTTCCCATTGGATTTTATTGATACAGTTTTTGGCTCTTTTTCTCTTAAGCAAAGCACGGAAATACTTAGTGTTGTTATCACCTTCAAGAAAATGCTTAGCAGTAGATTTTTGCCTCCAATAAACCTCTTCCTGAGCTCTTAAATTAAACATATCCTCTTTAGAATTCCTTAAGAGAGAAAGATTAGTATCATAAGGATCATTTTTAGAAGCTAATTCGAGAGAGTTAACCAGTTGCTCAGCTTGCAGAATATTAGAAAAAATATTTTTGAACACATGATGGTTTCACCAATTTAAAACTTGTTTTCAACCTTTTCAATTTAAACAATAGTATCTTCATACCAAAAATAAAATTATCAGGATGAAGAGGAGCAAGCCAATTAAGCTGAACAACATCCAAGAGAGAATCATGATTTAACCACATGTTTTGGAATCTAAATTGAGAGAAACATTACCAAGTTTACACTTAATGCTGATAAGTAAAGGGGAATGGAATCATAGAAAATATTTTCGATTGCTTGAATTGGTAGAAGAGAGAGAAGCTCCACAAATCAAGGAAGGATTTGGAAGAACAACTTGAAGATTTTGGTTGCTTGAATTGGAGATGGTAGAAGGTGGCCGATCATCTACGGATGATCGAAACACCAAAGTTGTTTTATCTACCGCGAGTCCAATCATGTTGGACTCAAAAGGTAGATTCTCCTTCAAACGCATCTCCCTTCACAATTTTCGGGTTTTAGAATGTCCTCTTGTGATCAAAGAAGGAGGCTTGTTGGCAAAACATAAGGCCTTGCCGGATTTGAGTAAAGGAAAAGAGGTAATTTCTAACAATTTACCTATATCTCCTTCACTGAATTCTTTGTTTGGAGCAAATGACAAAGAAGCTTCTTCTTCAAAGAGTACTTTTGTTGATATTTTGAAGAACAACAAGGATATTGACCTCAATATCAATAATCCTAATTCTTCTTCAAATTTGGATAATTCAAATGTGTGGATCAAAAAACCACACATTAAAATTACTTGGAATAAAAATCTGGATGAGTATGAAGATTCAAATGTGGTTAAATTGGATATGGAGAAAGAAAAATCCAATATTCAAGTTTTAAATAAATCTTTGGTGGTTAAAATTCTTGCAAAAGATGTTCCTTTCTCAAAATGTTCCATTGAATTAAGAAAGCAATGGAAGAAATATGGAGGATTTCACATAACCCTGCTTGGCCTAGATTGGCTATTATGTTCCTTTCAATCTCATGAAGCCATGGAGGAATTCCTCAATGGAGGACCTTGGTTCGTAGGAGGTTTTGCAATTGGGTTAGACAAATGGTCTCCCAATTTCTCTCCTAATTCATTGGAGGGTGTTTCTTCCCCATTATGGGTTCGTCTTCCTCACTTACCCCTTCACTGTTAGGATGAGTCCAATATCACTAGAATTGTCTCTAGGATTGGAACTCCATTACTATTAGATTCAAAATTTGGCCTTGACTCCTACAAAGACAACCGATTCTACTCATGATGCAGTAATTCAGGGGACTCATAAAACAGATTTTACCACAACTACTTTGGCGGCTGATGCTAGTGTAATTGGTAATTACACTCATACTACACTCCTTGATTCTTCTTCTTCTCCATCAGCTATTAGTTTGAATTTTAAAAAGACCATTCTTAAAAAAGATTAAAAAAAATTAAGAATGATTCCTCCGGCTCAAAGCATATTTTATTCAAAGAACTTCAAGCATTGGGACCGGTGAAAGATTTACCTAGAAGAAAGATGGCTGAACACAAAGAGAAGAACGGTGGGAAAGGTTCTTCTTCCCTCTTTGCTCACTAATATGAAGGAGTCTTCCGTGAATAGATACAAATCGGAGTTATTATTGAAGATAGGGAATATGATCTTAAAGTTTGGTATAACTATACCAAACTTTTGGAATTTATTATTGAAATGTAATTTTATTTTTAGATTGTATTTCCTCTTTCCTAGTTTAATTTGTTTTTTTTTTACTTTACGTAATTGTTTATGAGATCTTTACTAATTTTTATTCTCTAACTGGATGGGAACTCTGGGATACTAATCAACCTTCGGGTTGTCTTATATTTTGGTATCCCCTGCATCTCAACAGTTTCAAAATAGGAGTTAGTGGATTTCATTACAACTACAATAAGTTCAAATTAACAAATTACATTTTAATAAGGTCCTTTTTATTATTAAAAAAAAAAAGATCATTTAGTTCTTTTTACCAGTTTGTATTAGGCTATCTACATTTTATTCTAATGCAATTTATGCATTTTCTCAAAAAAAAAAAGCAAAGGGGAATGATCTGACAAAGTTCTACTCAAATGCTGCACATTAGTGTAAAATAGGGAATTAAGCCAAGGTCATTAAAAAGTACACGATCCAATCTTTGCCATAAATGACCCTTATTCCAAGTGAAGTTATTACCAACATACCCAATATCAATAAGATTGCAAGAAGTAATCTTATTATTAAAATCCTCCATAGAACAAAAAGGAGGGAAACCTCCAATCCATTCAGAAGGGTTATAGATAATATTAAAATCACCACCAACAAGCCAAGTCAAATTATATATATTATGAAAATTAAAAAAAATTTGATCCCAAAGCATTTTTCTAGAATAAAGCAAAGACGCGGCGTAAACAAAAGAAGCACAATAGTTAAAGTTAAGAACCTCTACCTTACAGTGCAAAACTTGAGTAAAGTCACCAATGACATCAATTTTAACTGAGTCTTTCCAGAAAACCCAAATCTTGTTTGCAACATTAGAAATAACATGGTTAAAGCCCAAAAACTGAGAAGTACCAATTAATTTATCAAAAGAGATAATAGGCTCAAGCAAAACAAGAATATAAAGGTTATGAACACAACACAAGTTTTTAACATAAATTCTAGAAGAAGGACAAACAATGCCCCTAATACATATTCCAAATAACTATATTAAACATAAAAATCAAAATTAATGAGAAGTTTGTGATCGAGTGTTTATAGGAGGTTGAAGATAAATATGCTTAGGTTTCCTTCCTCTTTTACTATGAACTTTGATAAAACTCAAATCATTATCATCTTTAGCAAAATATTTAGCAGCAATATGCATTTCCTCAGTATCAGTCAAAGCATCATTATTATAATAAGAAAGAGAAAGAGCCTTACTACCACTTGGGGGATCCCTTAAAGAAGATAGATGAGGACATTCATCTTCCATAAAATTTTCCTCCTCCTCAGTAGCATCACAATCTCTTAGAACAATTTCTTTATTATTTTTTAGAAAAGAAAAAATAAATTCTCCTTCCTCTAAAAGTGCATCTTTAGGAACCACTTGAATACCAAAGCTTCCTGATCATTTAAGAGATTAGTAGAGGTAGAAACAATCATATTTCCATTAAAATCATTAGTATTTAAATTAACCATGCAAGTAGGAGAAACAACAATATTATTACTAGTAGTAGCTTCATAATTATTTAAGTCTTGATCCTGGATGTTTTTACAAGCAATATTAGTATCAGCATGAGTTTTAACAATATGACCTTGATCAAAAATCAAAGAACCATCATTAGTAGAAGAAATAATAAGGTTCTCCAAATTAACCTCCATCGGCTCAGCATTAGGATTGAAGGTATTATCCTCTAAAGTAACTTGAATAGGATTCGAGATCACTTGAGTAGGCACATCCTTATTTTGTTTCAAAGAGCTCTTTTCTTTATGGAGGTGAGGATGTTTCCGAAAGAATTCATTCATTCCATGCCCGTGCATCTTGCAAAATGACAAAAAATAGGTAAATTTTCAAATTCTATTTTTTGGAAATACCCCTTAACCTCTGATCTAATCCATATTTCTGTAGGATGTTTCTTGGAGACATCAAGTTCAACTAAAACCCTAGCAACCAACGGCCTAGAAATAGCAGCATCAAAGAAAATGGAGCAACGAACAAATCAACAACCGAGTCTTCAAACAAAAGAGCTAGACATCCCTTAAAAGAGGATTGCACGAATTTCAGATTCAAAAGAAGTAGATGTAGAGCCAGCTAAAACATCTTTAAAAGACCTTGACTTTCCCTCACCAAGCAAGGAAGTGTTCGGGAAAGGGAACGATGAAGAAAATGGCATCATCGCCCAGCACCGAACAAAAAGGAAACCTAAAAATGAAACAATCACAACACAAAATTCATAGAGAGAAAGCCAGCAATCAAAAAAATCAAAGAGAAGAGCTATGGAAAGAACAAACCAGCGCTCCCAACGATGCCCTAAAAAAATCACCCTGGAATCGCTTGACGAACCCAGAGCAGAGAGCTGTTATGTGTGTCTTTTAATCATCTAAAGATATTATTACTCCCCCTATTGACAACAATAAAAAGGGAAGAAAAAATTGACATGAAAGATGTTAAATGAGAAACTAAAAAAATTAAACTTGAAAGTGATTGTAATATAGTTACAATAACAAAGTTAATTACATAATACAAAAAAAGAAAGATTTAATAATTTTAAATTAAAGAACAACTTAGATAAGAAAAGTTAATCAACATCATGATGCATTCTAGATAATTAGATAAGAATGATTATTTCAAAATTGAATAAATGAAGATTAGTTAATTTAAATTTTTAATAAAGAATATAATTAAAATTAGATTGATTTAAATTAAAAATTAAACGATGGAGGAAAGAATATTAAAAATTCAATTGATGATATTGCGCATCTTTTCAAATATTTATGGAAAACTTTGTGCATCTTTTCTATTTGGGCTATTTCTGTGTCTCTTTTTATTTTGTGAATCATTGTGCATTCTTTCATTTTTTGTACACATTATACATTTCTTTTTTTTATACCTCTTTTTTTATTTGGTCTTTCCAAAATTAATAATCTTAAATCAAACTTCTCTAATAATAAAAATAGGTATATTGAAAAAGAAATAAAAAATAATAAGACATCAAAATTGCAATAATAATATTCAAATTATATTTTCCTAAAAAGAATATAAAATTGATATACTTAACTTAATTGAGTTATAAGTTAATTTAAATTTTTGAAAAATTAGATTTCATAATGAAATTAATTTTGTAATGCAAGTTAATTTATAACACTTTTTAAGATCAATTAAAAGTGTCTTTTTATATAAACATGCTCACTTAAAAAATAAGAATGACAACAAATTCATAAATTATGATAAGTTTTATTGATATGAAATAAAATGTTCGATACAATCAGCGCATTGATATCAATAAGATAACATTCAAACATCAAAACCTAAAACATCTCAACACAAAAGACTGTACTACAAGAGAGAAATAAAAAGACATCATCACATCACATCATATAATCGGTAAAGGACTTGTAGAAGCAAGAAAAAGAAGTACATCTAAAAGTCTGAGGGGCCCTTGTCTAGAGGAGGAGGCTGGTTGAATACTAAAAAATAGCTATTCATCATAGCTACATTGGTATTAACTGTGTTAAACTAACCATGGATCCACCCCATGTCCTCCAGTACCTTATATCCTGTTGGTTTAAATGTGTCTCAATTTGATTAAAACATTGATCAAAGTTAGTTTCTATATGATCAAAATGTTGAACCAACTAATAAAAGTATTGCTGATCAGATCTAGGTGCAGGTGTAGTAGCTCCCCCTTCTTCTTCAAAATCTCCACTCAAACTCTACTCTCTCCCAAATAAGGATCGAAAGGAAGCATTAGTAAAAAAGATTAAAAATTTAGTGGGAGGATTAGGATGAATAATGTGGTACATCTTGACTAAAATATATGTCACTAAGTGTCCTAGAGTAATATTCTTCTTCCTCTTATGATGAAAAAGCCCAATTTCCAAAAGGTTATGAATGTAATCCAAGATGAGTTGGGCCTCATCAATAGGTTTTCTGATCATGATCAAATATGTAATAGTTGAAAGAAAATGAGTCATATTTATGCAATCACCAGCCTTAGGAATGAGTGAAGCTCTTAAGACATGCTAGATGATACAGGCATTTTGGTTCAATGTGTAGACTCTCGCTAAGTGACAAACTTGAGTTACACCTCTAAGGGTTTTATTTATCTCAGATCAGTTATAATCAAATTTACAGGTCAGAGTGTAAGTTCTAGTACCATAGGTCCTTAAGTGAAGAAAAGTTCCTAAATCTTCATTTATGATTTCAACACGCTGTTTATTGACAAAAGAGGTTATCCTAGTTTCATCCTCACTAAACCTCATGTTTGTTAGAAAAAAGTGAACGGTCTCTTTATGGTAGGCATAGATCAAGGTTTAAATAAAGGAGAAAAGAGTTGAAGCAAAGAGAGGAATGATAGAAAAATGGATTTCATCTTGGATAAGGAGTTTAGAAGGAGTGATTTTGGTGGCTATATACCTATAAAATGCATCCTCATTATCCCTTGACAAAAAGTTATCATCCCCACCTCTAGAAGATGATCCCTTAATAACTCAAGAGTGCTTGTTATGGCTTACCCTTCCTAGGTCAGAGCCTCTAGAAAGATTTAAGAAGGGTTTGAAAGTGAATGAAAATGATTTCAATGGCCGTTCTATTTTTAAAAAATGACCTATCATACAATACAAAATTGATTTTTTACATACGATCTTGACATCGTACAGGAAGAAAATATTTTTATATGTATGAATAAAAACGTCCAAAATAAAATGACTTTTCATAAACACACAATTTATAAAGAATCCTTTTGTAAAGGCTTTTTGATCATTCATTCATACAGACGAACAGGTGTTCATCCGGGATGATCAATTACTTAAGATTATTTTAATGATTGTTAGGCTTGTCCCTCACAAAAATTGACACCTGGATCGTATATATGAAAGATGATTTCGTACGTACGATCAATTATAAAAAACAAACTCTAACCGGATAACAGTTCACATGCATACAGATGAATCTATACAATTTGTACGTATGATGACCTCATCATATAGTACAAAAATTTATAAAGATCTAGAATTATTGTGTTCAACTCCAAGATCAATCAAAGACATACTATAGAATTTGTATAATATGAAAACATTTTGTATAATATGAATAAAACACTTAGAAAATGAAAACCAAAAAAATTTCTCAAAATCGATCATCCTTACACAAGTGACAAATGTCTAAACTGAAAAATTCATAAAACAAAAACCAAAATTAAAACACTCACAAAAAAAAATAAAAACAAAAACAAAAATAGAAAATAAAAAGTAAATTAAACACACATAACAAACATATCAAGTTTGCAAAAAAATTTATCTAAGCATTAAGATCAATCACATCAACCTTGTTCTTAAGGTGTTAAAAGTATCAAAGGCTAGTAGTTTTATAAAAAAATATGCAAGTTAATTTTTAGTAAAAACATGATTCAATTTAATTTCTCATTTAGCTACATGATCCCTAATGAAATGATGTCGTATGTCTATATGTTTGGTTCTAGAATGTTAAATAGGATTATTTGAAATGTGAGGCACTAATGTTAACACAATAGATTGGAATTGTGCATATTATATATCCTAAATCAATCAACTATTATTTTAACCAAAGAATTTGTGCCACACAACTTCTTAAGGCAATATATTCAACTTCAGAAGTAAATAGGGCTACAGAATTTTGTTTCCTACTTGACAAAGAAACTAATGAATTTTTCTATGAGCTGAAAAAATCCAGATGTACTCTTTCAATTAACCCTATAACTTGAAAAGTCTAAATCAGGATATCTGACAATCTCAAATGATGTGTTGTACTTAGGATACCAAATTTCTAAGTTTTAAGTTCCCAAAGGTATCTTAAAATTCTTTTTCAATGCTATCAAATGTGATTCTTTTGAATCATATTGAAATATAACACACAAATAAATATTAAACATTATATCAGGTCCACTAGTAGTCAAATAAAGTAATGATCCAATTATACCACTAAATTTCTTTTGATCAACAAATTTTCCATTTGGGTCCATATCCAACTAAACTAAGGAACTTATCAGTGTAGTTCCTGGTTTTGCATTATCCATTTTATACTTCTGGATGATATTGTTAATATACTTTGACTAACTACGAAAAGTTCCCTCCTCATTTTGCTTAATGCTAAAACTAATAAAATAACTTAAATCTCCTATTAAACTCATCTCAAACTCACTACTCATTATTTTAGAAAAATCATCATACAGATATTTATTTATAGATCCAAAAATTATATCATCAACATATATCTAAATAATTAGTATAGCATCTCCTAATTTTTTTTAAAAATAGAGTGATATCTACACTTTATTTTATAAAAGATCTCTCTAATAGAAAAGTGCTTAACCTCTCATATCAAGCCCTAGGTGCCTATTACAATCTATATAATGCATTTTTCAATTTATATACATGATTAGGAATCTTAGAATTTTCAAAACTTGGAGGTTGCTCAACATAAACATCATTTTATATCACTCCATTCAAAAAGGCACTCATAATATCCATTTGAAATAGTTTAAAACCTTTAAAGCAGGAAAAGGCTATCAAAACCCTAATTGCTTCAAGTCTAGCTATAGTGGCAAAAGTCTCTTCAAAATCAATGCATTTAATTTGATTATATCCCTTAGTCATCAATCTAGCCTTATTTATAATCATAACTCATGAATCATTCATTTTGTTTTTGAATACCCACTCAGTTCCAACTATACTTTAATTCTTAAACATCATTACTTATAAAATTATTTAACTCCTCTTGCATGACCAAAATCTAAAATTCATCTAAAAGTGCTTAATTAACATTTATGGGTTCAATCATAGAAATAAAGGTAGAATATTTAACCTCTTTGCTAAGTCCAGGCCTAGTCCTAGCACCCTCACTAGGTTCACCTAAAATTAATTCCTTAGGATAAATTTTAAAAAAAATTCTCTAGGCAAAGTTTCTATCTCCAAATTTCCTTCCAAGTTAATCTTCTAAATCTTTTGAGAGTTATTTTCAATATGATCATCTTCCAAACTTTCCTCTTCTAAGATGCCAGATTTATCAAATATAATATGTGTGGTCTCCTCAACTATCAAAGTTCTTTTGTTAAACACTCTATATGATTTTTCAACACTATAATATCCAAGAAAATTCCTTCATCTAATTTTGGATCTAATTTTCCTAAAAGAGATTTTCCATTATTATATATGAACACCTTACATCCAAAAATATATAAATATGAGTAATTAGGTATTTTCCCCTTAAGAAGCTCATAGGGTATTTTATTTAATTTTGATCTAATGTTCATCCTATTTAGAACATAATAAGCAGTACAAACCACTTCAGACCAAAATTGTTTTGGAACTGAATATTCTGCAAACATGGCTCTAGTTGCTTTAATTAATGTTCTATTCTTTCTTTTGACTATTCTATTTTAATGAGGGGTCCTAGGTACAAAAAAATTATGATCAATTCATTTTCTATACAAAAATTCTCAAATTTATTATTTTTAAATTCACCTCCATTATCACTTTGAATAGTAAAAATTTCACATCCTAGTTTCCTCTAAATATAAGTTAAAATTTTTTTAAATTTCTCAAATAATTCACTCTTATGAAATTAAAATTTATCACATGTGAATCTTGAAAACTCATCTACTATCACAAGTTCGTATACCTTCTCTCTTAGACTTATAGTGCCAACTGGTCCAAAAAGATCTGCATTAATAATCTCCAATAGTTTGCAAGTGCTAAGATCCTTAGTAGAATAAAATGAGGACTTCACCAGTTTTCCTAGTTGACATGCATAACAAAGGTGATCCTTAGAAAAATCTAGTTTTATATACCTTTAATAAGTTTTTTTGGATAATGTTTCTAAGATTTTTTTATGCTAGCGTGACAAAGCCTCCTATGCCATAACCATAATTCATCAGAAATCATTTTTAAATAAAAAGCATTTTGAGATTTAATATATTTTAAATCTAGTATATAAACATTATTTACTCTATTACCATACAGTATATTAATTCAATTTTGGCTTCATATATAGCTAGTGAAAAAAATTTTAACACTATGTCATTTATCACATAACTGAGTAATACTGAAGAGATTATGCTTTAAGCTTTCAACAAGTAACACATTTTCAATAAAAAAATTATTCAAGTTACCAATTATACATGTGTCTACCACTTTCCTAATGGTATTATCTCCTAGTGCAACCTTCCCTCCATTCTTAACTTCCAACGACATGAATTGTGTAGTGTCTCTAATCATATGCTTCGAGCAACCGCTATCCAAGTACCAAATGCTATCACGAGCTCTTATATAAGAGCATCTCTATAAAATAATCAAATGTTAGTCTTGGGAACCCAAATAAGTTTGGGTTCTACTCTTGCTAAAATTAAACTAAATGCATGTATGATATAATTTATTTTATGCATCTTAGTTCTCCACACTAAATGAGTTTTGTTATGTATAGTACAAGTGTGTGAAATATGCCCAATCAATCCACAAGAAAAGCATTTCACTTCAGGAAAAGGATTTTTTTATTATTCAATAATAAAGTTATCTTTTTTGAGGTTTCAAGATTTTTTATTTTAAAATAGGATCAGTAAAATCTTCAAGTTTAGGGGGATCATATTATCCTCAAGAGCTTTCACCTTAACTTTAAGAAATGAGTTAACATATTCTAACACATTAATATCATATTTCAAACAGTGCTCTCTATTTTTAGATTCATCCTTAAAAGTTTTAAATTCATTTTCTAATTTAGTGTAGAATGATTTTAATAACTCATTTTGTTTATTCAAATCATCAAATTCATCCAATAAGCTCATGTGGTTGTTATTAATATGTGTGTGATCTTTCTTAAGGATTTCATATTCTTTCCATAATTTTGAAAAATCTAAATTTAATCTACGATGCATTTTCTTGTGTTTTCTATATGTTGTATAAATTCTTTCATAAACTTTTAGTAATGCATTATAGCTTAGGTCACATACCTCCTCTTGATCTGACTAATCAAGATTATTGACCATTAAACACATATTGGTGACTTATTCTTCCTTTTTAATTTCTGATGAATCTGAAGCTGAATCCGCCTAAAAAGCTCGCTGAAATCTCTTCTTTCCCTTTCTCACATTCATTTTCTTCTCCACCTTCTCCTTGCTTAGAGTGGCTTTAAGATTGATGCAATCTGATTTGATATATCCAGGTTTCATATTTTCATAGTAAATAACATCATTAGAAACCTTAACATTTTTATGAAACTTACCTTTATTACACTATTGACATCTCTTTTGCTTCCTCTTCAAAAAACTCCAAAATTATCTGGTCATTAAGGCAATATCATCCTCGTCATTAGGTTATGATTGATCACTCTCCGAGTCATCCACTTTCAAAGCTATGTTCTTCTCCTTTCACTTTTCTCCTACATCAATCTATCTTTGAGTCACTCCTTGCTCATAAATAATTAGTGATCCAAGAAGATTATCAATGGAATTAATAATTAAATCCTTTAACTCTGTAATAGCAGTAATTTTAGCATCATATATAATAGTCAAATAACAAAGTATTTTATTAACCATTTCAGCATTCGTTAATTTTCTATCTAATGCATGCAAAGAAGTGACTATTTCAATGAATCTTATATACATGTTAGATATAGATTCTATTAAGAGAGTTGCTATTTGCATGTTTTACATTCTTGCAACTTGTATAGTTTTGATGATTCCAAATATTATTATTTTATATGTAGTTATCTCCTAACACTTTTTGGAATATTTATTTTTGCTCTTGTGTGTACTAATATTTCAGGAAAATTGAACTCCAAACTACTTAAGACTTCAAATCAAATTCAGCAAGAGATATCTTGTATTTTGAAGCTTATAATTTTTGTATGAATTAAGTTTGAGAGGGAGTTATTGTAATTGAGTGAATAAACACACACACACACTTGAGGCGATCTTAAAAATTTTGTTCTAATCGTACGAGATGAATATAATTAGTACGGGACGATCAGGTTAGTTATCTCCTTGTAAGAGCAATGGAAAGAACAATTTTTGGAGAAAATTTTTTCTAAGTCCTGATCGTCCAGACAAAATTATAATAGTCCCCGGACGAGTTGGGCTCTGTAAAATTTTCATCCAGACAAAATTATAATCATCCCCGGATGAGTTGGGCTCTGTAAAATTGTCGTCCAGATGAAATTATAATCGTCCCCGGATGAGTTGGGCTCTGTAAAATTGTCGTCCAGATGAAATTATAATCATCCCCGGACGAGTTGGGCTCTTTAAAATTTTCGTCCAGACGAAATTATAATCGTCCCCGGATGAGTTGGGCTCTGTAAAATTTTCATCCAAACGATATTTATAATCGTGCCTGGACGAGTTACTCTCTGTAAAATTCTCATCCAGATGAAATCCTGTTCGTCCAAGGATGATGGGAACCGACTTAAGTAAGTTGGTTACATCCTGTAGTTATTTGGGAACCGACCTATGAAATAACTGTTCGTTCAAACGAACCTAGTTTGTACGGGACGATGATCGTGTATGAACATAGTTCGTACCAATATACATTATGATCATTTTTTACACTTTAAGTAAAATCGCCCAGGACGATCCACGATCATACGAGACGATCCATTTCGTGTTAAATTGAAAATTTGCAGTTTTTGGATGGTTTTTCTTGTCTATTCTATATATAGTCCAATTTAGACTGCCACCAAATCTTATTGCTCATTGATATTCATGCCTATTGAAAGAAGAGTCAAGGAGAGAGTGTGAGAGAGTATTTGAAGAAGGATTCTTGCTACTAGAGCGTGAAGGCTTCACTTGAAGTTTAAAGGTAAGAGTCTTTTCTTTTGAATTATGATTACTTCACTCTTTTCTTTCTTCCTTCTAGATTTTTTGTGAGGAGATATGTCAAGAAGATCTGATTCTCTGAACAGCCAGAGGGTTCTCTTCCCACACTATGTGAGTGTAAAAGGATGACCGGTTCTTTGCCGACACTTGGAGATTGTGAACAACCGAAGGGTTCTCTACCCACACTAAGAGAGTGTGAATAGCCGGAGGGTTCTCTGCTAACACTAAAAGAGTGTAAAAGGATGAATGGTTCTCTTCCGACATTGGGGATAGTGTAAAAGGATGACGGTTCTCTGTAGCACCGGGTAGTGGTGGAAAGAGTTTGTTGTAAAAGCTTCTCTACCATGCTGTGGGTGCAAAAGGAGAGACACTATTGGTATTAGTGTAATAATCGGAGGGTGCCCCCAGGGAGTGGATGTACGTCTGGTTTTGACCAAACCACTATAAATCTTGTGTCTTTTATTCTTTACTGCTTTTTATTTTCTATTTTTTCTATTTTAAAAATTGTGGTTGAAAAAACTATTTCTAAAAATTCATTAAATTTTACTTTCAATTCAAAATATTCAAAAGAGGGATAAATTTTTAAAATACCAATTCACACCCCCCCCCCCCCTCTTGGATAGCCTTGGGATATAAGCTTAGGTTTAACAACCTAATTCATAGTGAACGAGTTTCAACATATTCATTTAGTTTCATGCAAAACATTTCATAATCATGTAATAATATATTTAATCTAGACTATTGTACTTTGTTAGTCCCTTTGTATGTAATACAAAGCCTGTCCCAAATATCTTTTCCACTTTTACAAGTAGAAACCCGCATATAATCTTCAGACTTAGGCACACAAAAGAAACTATTTTTAAATTTTGTGTTTAATTTTACTAAGTCTCATTCTTCTATAATCAAATCAGCAAAGGGTGTTTCAATTCTAATGTCATCTTCAAGTTTAGTTGGCCTAGCATACCCATTCTGAACTAAAATCCACATGCGATAGCCAAGCGATTGAAGAAAAGTAGATATACATGTTTAAAGTAGATATACATGTTTTTCAAAAATAGAAATGGATATTATCAAATAATGGAGGTCTAGTGATCGAATACCCTTCAAGTGTGTTACAGTTTCCAAAAGTAGTCATTATCATTTTCAAAAAGTAGTCTAAACTTATAATTTTGAAACAAAGCTCTAATACCACTTGTAAAATTTGTATAGGATATTAGACCTACGTAACTATCCCAAGGCTAACTAAAAGGGGCGTGAATTGATATTTTAAAATTTTTCTCTTGGATATTAATAATATATATTTTTCAAAAATCATTTTTCAACCAGAAAACAAAAATTGTTGAAAAAAAGTGCAGAATTAAAAATGGACACAAAGATTTATAATGGTTCGATCCAACAAGACCTACATCCACTCCCTGAAGACTCACTCTTTATATATTGCATTATTACCAAAATAACTCTCTTTTTGCCCCCACATCAAAGTAGAGAAGACTTTGCAATTTTTCTCTCTTCCACCTATCCTCGGTTCAATAGAGTACCATCGTCATTTCACACCCTCTAAGTATCGGTAGAGTATCGTCATCTATTCACACCCTTTAAGTGTTGATAGAGTACCATCATTTGTTAACACTCTCCAAGGGTTGGTAGAGTACCAGATCTTCTTTAAAGATCATCTCTCGAGCAGCTAGAAAGAAGAAAGGAAGAGATGTAACAAAAAAATAAAAGAAATTCTTACCTTTGAGTAACCTTGTGAGCACACTTCACTTGCAAGAACTCTCTCTCAAACACTCTCCCAAAACACTCTTTCACTTGTTCTCAAAGAAATCACGAAGAACAATACATGCCAAGTCAGTTTCTAAGGACCGTTTATATAAAAGACATGAAAAATCGTCTAGAAAACTAAAATTTTTCAATATGAGTGAGTTTGATCGTATTTATTACATACGAAAAGATCAAAAATGGTTTCATATGTAACTATACAAAATATTTTTGTATACGATGATCATCTAATATGAATTATATTTGTATTGTATGAACGATTAAGAAATTTTTTTAGCTTTATCAGGACGAAAAGGTACCCCACATTTTTATACTCTGGACATCATCTTTATGAACTGTGAATCATAGAATATGATCTGTACAAGAAAATTTATGTTCATTGAGATGAAAAGGAACCTATTCTTTTCATACTTTAGACATCATCAATATGAAAGTCACTTCGTACAGTATGAATCGTTCAGAAAAATTTGATGTTCGTTGGGAAGAAAAGAAACCCGTTCTTTTCACTCTCTCAGACTCAATAAAATAAAATATATATACTCCATTTACAATGAACTCTAATCTAATCTGATTTGAAGTTTTCAATAATCTGGAGTATTATTTCCCTTAAATATTAGTACACAAAAATAATAAAAGCAATATATTCAAAATATATTAGGAGAAAAATTAATTGAAATAATAATATTTGAAATCATCAAAAACATACATGTTGCAATATTCTCAACAATAAAAAAACTAAATTGCAACAATCTCAACATGTGTGGCTTTGGATAGGTCCTATGTTGGGTAATTAGTTTAAGTTGTTTTAAGTTCTCATTTGTTGAAGGTCTGAAAAGAAAATTTTGATAAAAGTTCAAGTATTAATGAATTTGAGTCCACTTTAGCTAATTTAATTTGTGGTTTCATTTTAATACTAAGGGTAGTGATCTTTGAATTTCAAATTGCCTTAATAAATTTTAGAAGGTCTAACATCCTCCTATCTACTAAGCAAAGGGGGTCCAAAAAAGTCACTATTGGAATTAGGCTAGGTTTGAGGGTTCTAGAATTTTATTTAAATATTAGGCCTTAAGAGAAGTAGTTAGACTATGAGTTTGCTAGATTTGGAGTTTTCTAAGAAAAGTTATGAATTTTAGAAGTTTTGGATAATTAATGAATTATTAAAATTGTTTAATAAAGGGGCACTTTAAGATTTTAATCCAAATCAGCTCCAAACTGCCTAGAATCACCTCTAAATGTCAAAAATGATCTGAAATAATGTTCCTAAGTGTTTGAAGAAAATTTAGAATTTTTAATAATTTTTAAAAACTTAATATATGCAAAAAGGTGATTTTTAATTAAAATTAAATTGAGGTTCAAATTAAAGTTCAATTAAAAGAATTTTCATTTTTTGAGATTAAGGATTGAATTCTAAAGAGTTCAAGACATTATAGGTATTTTTTGGAGTTAAAATGAATTTATTAAAAAAATTGTAAGTTAATAGGGCTTAATTATGGGTTAAATTAAATTAAGGGGTTTAAAGGGTGCTAAAAAATCCTAGAAAATTTAGTAAGGAGTTTAGGATGTTACTAATTTTAATTTTTTTTAAGTTTCATATGAATTGAGGATCTATCTTAACTCATAGAATTTTTCTAAGTTTGTTAGACTGGTTCTCAATTATTATCCTTAGGGTGTCGCTACGTTGAATAGATTTAAAGCAAGTTTTGGACTAACCTTTGGATAACATGAAAGGAAATGCACAAAATCAATAAACACAACAAGCCGTTAGATATATGAGGGCCTAGGCTATATGCTCATGCATCCTACACATGCAAAAGATGATAAAAATAGAAAGTAAGCACGCTTATTGAAGCGATTAGTGGACGATTAGAGCCCAATCACCCATTGATCCACCTCCCGTGAATGATATTCACAAGTACAATCCATATTTAAAATTTTACAAAGTGGATCACTACAGGAAAAACGCCAAAATCCGACAGTTTTTTCTGGCGGTTACTCTATATTAACCGGCGGTTTTTTGTACTACCAGCGGCTTTACGGCGGTTTTTTGGCCACCGGAAAAAATCGCGTAGGAAACTTGTACCGGCGGTTACTTACAGCCGGCATAACCGGCGGTCGTGCCGTCGGTAGTACCGACGATCATATCGCCGGTTCATATTGATGTCCTACGGTTTACCGTCGGTTTAGGGACCGCCGCTATTACTAGCGGCTTAGCGTAGCAAAATCACCGGTTCGGCCGTAGTTAAACGCCGACGGCCAGACCGCCGGCCATGCCGCCTGTAAAACCGGCGGTCCATAAATCGCTTGTTAGAACCGCCAGTATTGGGTATTTTTCCTGTAGTGGATCTCTCCAAATTAGGAGATTTAAAATATATGTAATTTAAAAATAGTTTTAAAATACATATAATAAATATATATGCCTTACAAAATAATATCATTAAAAATAGTTCAATTTGTAAAAGTACATTAATTATGGGAGATCCATTGGTCACCCAAGGAGTTTTCAAAATAATTTTTAGGTTTAACCTAATTAGCATATTATTTATTTAAATAATAGTTAAGTAATAAAAATAATTAAATAATCAAAAATAAATTAGAAAAATAGATTTTGATACCTAAAAATAATTTTAAATAACAATTAATAATTTTCTAAAAACTTTAATGTATTATGCACAAAACTCTATCAATAAAACTAATTTTATTTTTTAATTAAAGAAAAAATTTCTAAAACTTTTAACATATTATATGTATTTTTTTAATTTAAAAATAATTTTAAAATAATTATTAAAGAAATCTGACAAAAAAATTAAAATTAATTTAAATCAACCTAATTTTGAGTTAATCTAATGGCAGCGTCTGACCATGTGGGGGCTCCCTATTCATTGCCTCAGACCACGGTAATGATTGCAGCAGGGAGCAATCATTGGCCAAAAAATTATGCTAAGGCAATCTTTGGACATTACTGATGCATAACGGACGGGGGATCACTCATCCACGTATGTGCCTTCTCTATATTATTGGATCACCTGCTGTTTGAGGATGCGGTCTTGATCCAGCCAGATGATGGGGTAACAGATCAATCTATGGGGTCAGATCAGAGCATGGGACAACGCAATCATAACCGTTTATCTTAAGATCAACAGGCTAGATTTCATAATACACGCGCAGGGCGTATACCGAACCCTAAATAATATTTTTTGCTTCATTTGATCGATTGGCTCAATCAAATTACATTAAATTTTAAACAATAAACCTAGAACTGAAGAGCATTCATGGGGCACAAATATCGCGGTCTGAACACGATGTGTAAGGAGTTTAGGCTAAGAGTTTTTAAGAGATCTAACCATTAGATTTAGAAAATAATGTATTCTCTGAGCTTGTTTTCAGTCCTATAAGTTTTCCCTCTTGAATCCTTAGTCTAATGAGCTAAAGATCGCCCGGGATGAGCCTTGGACAGATATAGGCTTGCTCTCGCCGGAAGATCATCGTCGGTGAGGTCTCAAAGGAGGATTTGGCTTGGGAAAGATGAAAAGGGATTGAGAGAGGTTACCCACAAGAAAACTCAGGTTGGAGGAGCTTAGGGAGAAAGATCATGCCAAAAATACTCTCTTCAAGTAACCCTAATAGACCTATTTATAGACCTAGGCCTTGGATCAATAGCCTAGATCATATCTAGGGCTATTCAGGAGGTGATTGAGCTCAAGTGGTCGTAGCCTTGCTCAAGGTATGATTAGGAATGAATTAAAGGCATTTAAAAGGTTTAAATTGACCTAAATAGGTCAATTTAACCCAAAGCGGACAAGGGTTGACTTGGTCAGCCTAGTCAAAGAGACCCAAGTGGGTGGGGGGTTGGGTCTAAAGAAGGATGGAATGAGTTTGAATTTAAAATGAGCTCACTTGGGTTTAATGGGTCAACCAGGTTGACCTAAGGCATGGGTTTGAGCTCAAGAGACTTGGTCTGACCCATGGAACCCAAAGGAGTTGTGAGATTGAGCCAAAGAAGTTTGAATCTGATTTAAAATTAAATAGTGAGCATTGGGCCAATTTGGGTCAACCTTGGTTGACCTAGTCAACCAGGTTGACCCAGGGCCTAGGTCTAGGCTCAATAGATTTTATTTGATCCATTGAACCCAAGGGAGGTGGTCTTGGGGAAGGACTTAGACAATTTGACCAAATCAACTCCTTTGACCTAGGGTTTGAGTAAAAGAAGGTGAACAATTAATTATTACCTTTATTGCTCACTGAGGCTGTGAGATTTATTTTACCCTCCTTGGGGCTAACTAAATAGCCTTGTAGGAAGAGTTACCTAATAGTAATCAATTTCATTAAATTAATTTAGTTGGTTAGAAATTAAGAAGAAATGTGGATTAAGTAATTTATTATTAATTAAGGTATTATATTAGCTAAGTTTGCTATCAATTGGTTTATGGCATTGTGTCACCAGGCTCGAGGAACTAAGCCTCCTTAATACTCATAGCCCTGCAGTTCGGAGTAGTTCATCCTTAAAAATAAGTTGATATAGTTATATTAAGAGTTTTATTTAGTTAAATCTTTAATAATCAATTAATTTTAAGGTTTTAACATTCTATTGATATCATTTGTGGCGTTGTGCCACCAGGCTCAAGGAACGTGCCTACTTATGACACGTTGCCCCGTAGCCCGGAGTAGTCCATCCAATAAACTTCATCTTCGGAGTGGTTGTTTTGTATTAAGGGGTTTGTTGATTTATTTTAATAGATTAGTTTAAGTTGGATTAAGTTTTGGTGAGTTAATTGGTTTTCAAATTTTTTTAGTTATAATTTAGCTTTAATGAGTCTCTCATGTTGCTTACTTAGTTAGTTAAGTTTTAATCCATTTGCTTTCAATGTTAGAGGTATTTTAGACTATGTGTGTAATTAATTATAAAAAATTATAATAAATTAAAGTTGGGTTTTAGAAAGTCTTTTATTTTAACAAGTTTTAGCTTATGTTTGCTCTCCTAATTTAGTCCACATATTTTAAGTTTTAGGTTTGTTAAAAGTTGATTAATGGGTTGGTTAGACTTAGTTTAAGTGTATGTTTTATACTTTCCTTTTAATGGTTATATGTGTTAATTATGATTTAATAAAGAATTAAGTGTTTTAATGCTTTTTGACTTGGATTATTATCGATTTTATTGATTAGTTATTAAGAGATTAAGGCACATTAATCCTAGAAAAATATGTCACTAAGGTATCTATGTTTTAAAGTCTCT
Organism: Dendrobium catenatum; assembly: GCF_001605985.2. Classification (NCBI taxonomy): domain Eukaryota; kingdom Viridiplantae; phylum Streptophyta; class Magnoliopsida; order Asparagales; family Orchidaceae; genus Dendrobium; species Dendrobium catenatum. Next base: position 563,254 of record NW_021319373.1, on the reverse strand, counting down.
ATCCTAAAAGAAACATGTATCATAAGTCTATGTTATTTAACCTAGTCCTTTGTTTTTGTCCTTAAGTGTCACTGGTATTATAGGGGATGAAATATGTTTCTAACCCTTTGGACATACGCATGTATAAATAGGTTTGGGGTTCTAAAAATAAATAAAAGAATTCTAATAAAATTGAAGTTACTATAGGGTCCTAAGGTTGGGAAGCGTGCAACCATGAAGGCTCCTAAAGGGCTTTCTAAATATTAAGAAACTTACAACACTAGGGGCTACGACTCGGTGGTTTCTCCTGTAGCACCCCCACCAGAATGAATGGGGGCGACTGATTTATTTATGTAGGCTCTATCATCATAGAAACTCAAAAGGATCCCTTCTCCTTTGCTTTCCCAAAAGCACCTCGCAAACACAAACAAGTAAAGGAAAGTTGTATTAGAGAAATGTGATATTTAATATGTAAATAATTGAAATAAAATGCATCTAAATAAAAACGTACCTTTTTAGGGCTTGGACACTAGTTGAGCCACTTGCCTTTTGAATCCTTCAGTATATTGCAAGTTATTTACCACGTTTCATTTTAAAACACAAATAGTAAACGAAGTAGTTGAAGAAGAGAGAGTGGTAATGGGAAAAAGAGAATTAGCTTTGTTTGCCAAATTTTCACTTTCCAATAGTCATCCTACAAACCCAACCCTCCAACACACTCCACTCTCCAACACACATACACCTTGTCAAAATTCATAAGAAACACTCCCAACAACTACCTTTCTTCATTCAAAGAAAGAGACAATCCAACCTCCAAAATGTATACACCAAACCACTTTACTCTTCAAAATCAATCGCTTTATTTTCATATTTCCTACATGATACCTTTCCAACATAAACCCTTCACAAACACCTTTCACAAATGCATACATCTTTCAAACATACACAAATTTACTTCTTCAAATCACACACATAACATCTTCCAAACCATACACATGTGAGAATGAGAATTAGAACACCTTTTATAACAAACAACCAACAAGAAACACACTCAAAGTTGAAACTCAATGCTTTCTAGTACTGAAAAAGCAATCAAGCAAGAATTTGATGCCAATTTGAACCTCTTCCAAAGTGTTTAAGAGACCTCTTAACATAAAGCATTCTTCTTCATAATCAAAGCATGCTCCAACTAAGATATTAGCATGCACGTAGTAACTCGTCACTAAAACATAAAGCAAGCAAAGCTATCCAACATATTATAAACCTTTGCACCCAACATCATCATGCATAGGAAAATTTCTATCCTAACCATGCAGTGAGAATAGAAGAATCATCTACTCATAACTCTTTATTGTTAAATATGTCTCCAAACCATTCACTCATTCTAATCCAACTTTTGAGCCAAATGCAAATAAGAGAAAAACATTTATTTTTGAAAACTTACTCCATCTTAAAAGAATTTTCAAACATAAAGCTGCCCACCCTTTCAAAGGCTCAAAACTTCCTTCAACTAAAAATTCTTGTAAAAAAAAGGAAAGGGAAAAAACAAAATAATTTAAATCATCTTGATAAAACATAAAGTAATAGAACAACTAATCCTTCAATAATCAAGCTCTATTAATCATTCAACAAACATATAATAGAAAGTAGCTCGAATGCTGCTTTAAATGCACATGTTCTAAATAAAGAGGCTCGAGGATGATAGCTCGCAATTTTCCAACAAAATCAAATCTATAATTTCCATCAATTATAAAAGAAATGGCTATTAATGTTTTTCATTACGTAGTTAAAAGTCTTTTAGCAAACAAGAGATTGCCACAAATCCATATTTGAACTTTGTTCCTCATGAAAAGTCCATAGATATGTACTTGATTAGAATACGCCTCAAACACTAAACTCAAATCTCATTGTTAGCAAAAAAATTTATGCATTCAACAAAGAGCAATGGATAGAGAGGCTAAAGGATACAAAGCAACACACGAACATTACTAATGAACAATATACAACACTTAACTAATTAAAGTATGCAATTAAATTTGCATGTGGCATCAAGATATGGGTATGCATACAGACTTTCTAGCATAATCATACAACTTTGACAATGTGATTTCACATTTGAACCATATGTATAACCGAAAATATAAACTAATATACGTATAAATATACATATGGTGGAATAACCTAGCACCAATTACCAACTCTGACATCATATCTATGATAGTATCACAAGATCACAACTTCATAAGATGAGCCATGCTTTTCAAAAGTTCATATGAAATGAAACATGCTTTCAAAACTCTCACACAAAAATTATTCAACATCTATTATGAAAAACAAAACAACTCATTTACATACATATCTATAACAGATTTTAATATCCATGTAGAAGTGCATATGTTTATATGTTTTGCAAACCTTTTTTTTTTTTTAGCTAACTGATGAATAATCTAAATCTCAATAACATTCCATAAAGCTCACATCACATACATCATCTTGAATTTTTATTTTTTAGACAAATATGAGATAAGTAATGCTCAAACAAATAGCATTCATTCAATCCTTGTAGAGTAAGGAAATCAGGAAAAGAATAAGAAACAGAGAAGATGATAGAAAAGTGAAATGAAAAGGAAGAAGGAGAAATGGAATAGAGGATGGAAAGGAGAAGATGTAGAGAAGAAAGGAGATGAAGAAGAAGAAGAAGAAGTGATGGAATCACTTGAGCACTAGAGGAGGCCGGTAGCTAGGGCAAGAACAAGTCGTAGGAGGCTTCACTTGGTTAGGTCAGGCAAGAGACGAGCGGAGGGGAAAGGGGGTTGCACTCCTGGCTTATGCAAACACAGAGAGAGATGGAGAGGGGCTCACAAATTAGAGAGAGGGAGAACGGAGGGTTTGCGAATAGGGAGCTCTGTCTGAATGGGGGGAAGCCAAAGGGTTATGCCAGGAGAGTTGCGAGAGCCTCGGAGATAACCTCACTGCCTCTCCTTCTCGATCCATCCATTACACATAAAAATGATTTTTTTGTGCTCGGCCATTGCGAAATAAGCCTGCACTTATCCTGGAATGGGCAACTCACACGACTGAAGCACTACGGAAATGACATGTTTCAAATTTTAGGGAGATCAACACAGTCGATGCAATTTCCTGATGTAGGAAATAAATTCAAACCATTTAGAAAGTCAAATAGATCTTAATAGGATTAAATTGGGCTAAATCATGTCAAGTTGGGCTAATACTAGGTTGGATTCAACACAACCCAAAATCGATTTGGGTTAATTCGGTTTAGGTCGAGTTCAACCCAACCCGCCCAAATTAACAGAATTGAACCCAAACTAATATTCATTCGAATAAAATCAAGCTCAACGATGCTCGATCAACTCGATCGAACAAGCTCGAGGGAGAATTAAGATAAAATCGAAGTCAACAACTGAGTCATCTCACCACGCTACAAGAGCATGTATGGTTATTATCAAGTGACATTGTGGCCTTCATATCTTCAATCCCACTACGCAACGAAAGCGTGTATGGGATCTTCAAAAATACCTGTTGGAAGACATAAGTGGCATTCCCTACCCACTACAAGAGCGTGTACATGTACTTAGGGACTCCCTAACACGCTACAAGAACGTGTATAGGGCCTACCCACCTTGTCGTATGCATCGCACTGGGATTCCTCCTGCCATGCTACGAGAGCACATATATGAGGTTTTCCAGCTCGACACAACCACCAAATGAAGGATTTTTTAATTGGAAAGTTATACCTTTGCATGCCGACGGCAATGAAGACGACAAAATGCACATTAAGATATTTCCTTTTTTTCTTCTTTTCATGTCATATTTTTTAAATTTCCCCCTTCACTTTCTTCTTTCTCTTTTTTTCACTTTTCCTCTCCCCTTTTTTCTTCATTTCATTTTTTAAACTTCATCTCTCTCTCTCTCTCTCTCTCTCTCTCTCTCTCTCAATATCTTCTCTCTCTTTTTTTAAAATTGTTGTCTACCTTTTGTCTCTCATCTTTTCAGGGTACAGCTTTCAGCAAGAATAGCTTACACATTATGAGATTGAGCAGAATGCTTTACCAGTTGAGAATTTTATTAACCTTTTAGATAGTCCATATTTGAAGTCATGTATTTGTTAACTTTCTGCTCAATTTTGCTATCTTGATGCAAATTAATTAGCTTGTTCTTCAAATGCATCAATGCCTTTAAGATAACTTTCTATGATTTCCTGAAGCTGCTGATAAATGTAAGAACATAGCCTCTGAATCCCCATTCGCTTGAAATTATGGGAAGAAACTTCTCCGGAAGATCCATAGTGTTGTTTATTTCTTTAACGGTCAGCTTTGAGTCTGGTTTGGTGGGCCAGTCAAAAATGTTATACAACACATATTGATTTCTGGTTAATAAAAGATCAAGTGCATCTATAAGCAGAACACTGGGTCGGTTTTCTTCCTTGCCAATTTTGGTTCCCTCAGAGAATAGCTCATTGAGAATGTTACGAGCCTTCTTTCGTTCAACTCTATTCACACTCAGAGTTTCATAAATAACCCTGTAAATATTCTCAAGTGAGGATAGTTTCAGACCATTAACCTCAACAAAGAAGTACGATCTTGTAAACTACATATGAGGAAGGGAAGTTGTAATCTTTTTAATGATACTTTTGTATTCTTAACAAACATCTTAACAAGAATAGGCTGTCAATTCCCATCCCAAAATAGTTTTTTTCACTCTGATATGCATCTAAGACACTTATAAGCCTTCAATAATCTCTCAGCCTGTTTTGACCCAATAGAAATGTAGAAAGTTAAAACAGGCTGAGAGATGATGATTCCGCTGCTTTGTGGTATTTGATACGGGAGAAAGAGTAGAGGGGTGGAAGGTAGAGAAGTGCTCGGCTGAGGGGAAGTATAGTGGCTACGTGAAGGTAGAAGACGGGAGATAAGGAAAATACCACAGGAGGGATCATCACTCAGAAGCTTCTCTGGTATTGAATCTCAGTCCATCCTGCTGGAGAATTTAAAATATATGATTGGCTTCAACTCTAATCCCTTCCGAATATCATATATGAGGACTGGAGGTAGAGATCTAGAAGAAGCTTGCAGGTAGGTGGGATCTTGGGAGCTTGAGCGTGCAGTTGGTAAGCGACCTTGACACAAGACATTCGACTACTTTGAGTAATCAATTTGTAAAGGGATTTGGCTAAGGACGGATGGACAGAGCTTGGGACGGCTATGGTTTCAGCAAATATTAGAAAGTGAGGGGGGTTTAGTCGTCAAGCATGGACGTGAGCAGGCAGACTATTAGAATTGTAAGAGGGAATTTCAGAAGAATTGTATGTGCAAGAAAGCCGAGAAGAAAAGAAAAGGCCTAAACGTTCATTTTGGCTTCAATTTAATGATAGAGTTGTCTGAATAGAGATCTTAGGAGGTGATGGAGGTAGAATTCAGCAGGATTTACGGGATCTTGATGCGGATTTCGAATAATTTTTTCATAGAACGAGGTTCGTATTAATGAGCATTTAATGTACAACAACAACAACATCAAGCTTTTATCCCACTACGTGGGGTCGGCTACATGAATCCTTTTTTCCATTGTGTCCTATTAAAAGTCAAATTCTCGTTTAAATCTAATAAAGAAAGGTCATTCCTAATATTTTCTAGCCAAGTCTTTTTAGGTCTACCCCTACCTTTCTTAACATAAGTCAAATCTAATACCTCTACTCTTATAACCGGGTCATCAGAAGGCCGCCGTTTTATGTGACCAAACCAACTAAGGCGACTCTCTCAAATCTTATCTTCAACTGGAGCTACTCCAACCATTTCACGTATATGCTCATTTTGTATCTTATCTCTAAGGGTAAAGCCACTCATCCACCTGAGCATCCTCATCTCTGCCACACTTAACTTAGTATTATGCTTCTCTTTTAATGGCCAACATTCGGCACCATAAAGCATTGCAGGCCTCACTACCATCTTATAGAATTTTCCCTTAAGTTTGACGGGTACATTTCTATCACAAAACAAGCCCGATGCATTCCTCCACTTCAACCATCCAACTTGAATTCTGGTGATAATATTCCCATCTATTTCACCATCACTCTGAACAATAGATCCAAGATATCTAAAACGTCTACTCTTATTAATGACTTGATTGCCCAAAGTCACAATCCCCTCATTAGGTCTATTACTACTAAAATTACACTCCATCTATTTCACCATCACTCTAAACAATAATGAGCATTTAATGTACTTGACCCTTTTTTCTATTTAGCTCTTGATCTATGCTTTTTTTTTTAATTAAATAACTATATCAGTGAAATGTCACTCTACATTTTTTTTTTTTTTGGGAAATTTTTGGGGCAGAGCCCATTTTATTAAAATAAAATACAAATACAAAATTCAACTAAATAACAAAATAAAAGAAAGAAGCCAGAGCTACAACCAACACTCTATAACAGATATAGAATGTGGAAATTGCATACCCAGTAAACCAGAAACAAACAAAGAACTAAAAGTAAAAAACTGGGAATGATCAAAATTCCAGCTCCTCGACCAAGCAGAAGAGAGCAAGTCAAGGTCCAAGATCCCAGTGTTACTCAAGCTAATATCAAAACCGAAGATTAACGAATGCGGGGCCAATTCCAACCAAAAATCAGAGAAGAAATGAATAAATGATTTCTCCTCAAACAGATCCAAAGCCAAGTTAGTGAATGTGCGATCCAAAACGGAATCCGAAGAGTGATTGTAAAAATCATGCTCGGCATCATCAACCCTCATATTCTCCAAAAGATCCAAGTCTCGAAATTCTTGAAATTTTGTCCAGGTCTCATTCCAGCAGATAATCAGTCCAACCATGGAAGAAAAAAATTTGGAGTTAGTAAAGAATATTTGGAAATTTACTTTGTAACTTATCATAATTTTTCCAGTTTGATATTTTCAATTTAATTGCATTCCTAATAGAATAGTGAAGGGTCAAGGGAGAGACCCACTTCCCAGAATATCGTCTGTTATTTCTTTCAAACAAGAGAAAATAAACCAGGGAAAATATGACCATAAAAAAAATTTCTTCTCTTTTTCAGAGAAATTACGAGTTTGGTCAAAATAATCCAGAAGTTGCATAAGAGTCGGCCTCATGTAAAACTTGTTCAAATGAGGAAGAAAAAAAGAAATAATGAGTAATCTCACTCAAAGAAAAGGTGTTTATGATTCTTAATCTCATTCCGACAAAAGAAGTAAGAGGGATTAATGTCAATATTCCTCTTGAGCAATAAATTAGCCGTTTTAAGTTCCTCCAAAATAACCATCCAAGTATATACCGAGAAACGAATAGCATGCCTTTTATAACAAATATATTTATGCCAAGATACCTCAATTAAACTTTTATAATAGGTGGCCATAAAAACACGATGAGTCGGATTTGGTAAGCCATCCCAGAGTAGCGCTGGTTGCTTACACCTAGAAATTGTAAGGATTTCTTCCGCCACAATTCTAGTATCCATATATAACCTCCACATATTCTAGGAAATAAAATTATTTACCGAAACATAAGAATCAGTTGGAGGATTAATGATATCAGCATTTGCTTTTCCATAACACCAGGGATCCCAATAGAAAGAAAAATTGCTATTATAAGTAATATGTAAGTAAATTTTCTCCTTAATATTGCCAGCAACCTCACAAATAAGTTTCCACATTTTGGAAGCATCTGCTGGAGGCGGTTTCCAGGGAGAAGAAAAATTACTTTAAACCAAAGAGCTAATCCACTGTCACGGGATAAGATTCTCCAAATAAGAGAGCAAGTGAAACTATTGTAAAGAGATTTAATAGAAGGCAAGCCCAAACCACCAGCCTTCTTAGGCGTACAAACAGTAGACCAAACAATATTATACATCTTATTGCCATTAACCTTACCATGAAGTAAAAATCTGGAGCAAATCCTCTCAATTATTTTTCAAGTATTATTGGGTATAATTTTACTCCTTATCCCTTAAACTTGAGAAATTGAATTCTCCCCGCTAGAGATAAGAATTTTACCTTCCAGCCATCATGCATTTCAGAGATTTTATTAATCAGGGAATGAAAATAAGAGCCATTCAACTTATTAGGAGAAATAGGCAAGCCAAGATAATTGATGCAATGAGCCATGTCATCAATACCCAAATTGTTACAAATATCCTCATGCTGACTCGATCGGGCAGAAAAGATAATGGAACTCTTAAGCGGGTTAATACGAAGAGCAGAAGCATTGCCAAAATCATTAAGTATTAACTTGAGATCTTTAACATTATTAATAGAATTCTCCCCAAAGACAAGGACATCATCCGCATAAAGTAAATGATTATATTCATGCCCATTAGACAAGATACCTTTAAAATGATAATTATTAGGATCATGTAGCATACTAGAAAAAGCATCCATCACAACACTAAAAAGGAGAGGGGAGAGTGGGTAGCCTTGTCTCATGCCTGAAGTAGAATTAAAAAACCCTTCCAAAGAGCCGTTTAAATAGATGGAGAAATGCACATTATTAATGCAGCCTTTGATCCAATGTAAAATTTTCTCAAGAAACCCTTTAGTCCTCATACGATTAATAATAAAATCTCTAGAAATCATGTCAAATGCTTTATGAATATCAAGCTTAGCACAAAACAAATTCCTTGTAAAATTAAATTCTTTCAAGATCTCATTAGCAAGAATAATGTTGTCAAAAGAGGACCTATTCTGAATAAAACCAACCTGACTAATACGAATAATAGAGGGTAAAACTTTCTTCAATTTGTTATCAAGGAGTTTGGTAACAATTTTGTAAAAAATATTGCAGAGGGAGATCGGTCTGAAGTCAAAAATAGTATTAACATGAGAACTTTTAGGAATAAGAATAATAGCAGTTGCTCTAACCCCTTTAGGAAAGTGTCCATATTTCATGAAGTTTTTAACAGCTTTGCACACTTTAATACCAACAACTTCCCAATTATCTTTATAAAATTCAGCAGTGAAACCATCGGAACCAGGAGAAGGACCAGAAGGAAGAGATAAGACCACATCCTTGATGTCCTGATTAGTAAACAGGCCAATTAGAGAGCTGGCATCTTCATTAGTGAGAACATCCCCAGTGAAAAAATTCATAGAGTTAGTATGAGGAGGAATTAGAGAATTAAAAAGAGTACTAAAATGATTAACCAGTGCTTGAGCAATATCATTATGATCCGAAAGAATGCCATCAGTAGTGTTAAGAACCTTGAGAATATTAATGTTATTTCTACTTCTAATCTTAGCATAAAGAAAACCCAGATCCTCTTTTATTCTTGAGGGAAAAGATAAGAACCTTGAGAAATTCCTGAAGGAGTCCATTTGGCAAGGGAACATCTAAAATCTTAACCCATATTGGGATGGATGTCGATTCATCCCTTTTTGGTTTGAATTTGGGGGACCAATGTTGAAGAATAAAAGGTTTACCAAGAAAAAACCAGGGAGCTCTAAACCAAACCATATTATAATCCTCAATGTTATTAAATTTCAACAAGAAAAAATAATCAGAGAGTGAGAGAAGTGTGAGAGTTCCTTTCAGATGCCATAGTTTTTTAATGGTAAAAAGAAGCCTCTCATAATAGGGTCTCTGAACGATGGAATAGCCAACAAGAGACAAGTTCCAAAGAGAAATACCTTCCGAAAGATCATCAACTTTAATGGAAAGTTTGAGATCTGGGGGAATAAAGAACATAGGAAAGACCTCCTCTTGATTTATCGGATCCGTAGTGAAGTTGTTCATCCAAGTAGCCTGAACAGCCAAAGAAGATGGATTGAGATGAGAGCTAGATGGAAGAGGGGAAAATCCGATGATTTTTCAGCCATCTTCAATGGGGAGAAGGGGCGAAATCCCCCTGATCGAAAACCCTAAGAGCTGCAAGAGAGGATTTCGCAAAGAGACGAAACCCTAAGAGCCACATCTCTAAAAAAAGTAAAAAAAAAATATAATGAATCTTCCGTCACTCTATATTAACTCAAAATGACAAAAAAGCTTTAATTAGTCCAAAATCATCTCAATTTACATAATTTTATTATTTATATGCAATTTGCCTTACTTTACATGTCAATTTCATCGTAAAATATTCTTTGGATAAATTGATAGTACATTTTGGTTATTATTGATGTTATGATCGCAATGATGAAGTTTGTTTTGTGATCAGACATCATTTGGTCAATATTTCATATAATTTTACTTGATTTACGCATTATTACATCAAAACCTCCTCGATTTACATTCACAATTTTAATTGAATAAATTTGTTGTCTATTTTAAGTATTGATGGTATTCTGAACACAACAACGAAGCCCATTTATTAATCAGATGTCATTTGGATACCGTCGAGTATTATTTTCCTCAAAATTTGTGCTTCACCTCAGGAATTATGTCGCTGCCTCAGTTGATCACAATTAATCAAATAATATGTACATTTTAAATATGGATAACGTTCCGAACACAACGGCAAATTCTGCTTTATAATCGGACATTATTTGGGAGACATTACGTATCAATTCTGGATGTCGGTCATCCCATTGGACCAATCTCATCCAATTTAACTGTGATGGGTCTTGACTTAAGAAAATTTGACATTTTAATTCCAACGGTGTGATCCATTTGGCAATTAAAAGTAATTTGATTATTCAAGTGGTGTGTCACGTCAAAGCAAGTGATGCTTGGTTCGCCAGTTTTGCTCCCTTTTCACTTTTTTTATGCTTTGGGGTCAACAAATGCCCCCCAAGAAATATGGTACATATCTAGAGTGAATCATATTTTTTGTTTTGCTAATTGATCCTGTGGATCTCTAAAGATTTATTTGGATGTCATACTGAGGATTTTCACTTTGCAGATCTATGAAAGCATGTTCTGAAAGTTCGTTAGGGATGTTAAGCCCTCATGAACTAGCCCAAGGCTAAATAAAGAGAGAGAGGTAAATTGGAAAACTTTAAAACCCAAGATAAAACTCCAACCCAAAATCACCACAAACAAAGTACGGAAGAAAAATAAATGCGAAAGCGATAATAAGAAAAGAACACACCAGATTTATAGTGGTTCGATCAAACTTTAACCTACGTCCACTCCTTGGAGGCACCCTCCAAGTATTGCACTACAAAAGTGTCTCTCATTTAGCCCCCACAGCTAGGCGGAGAAGCCCTTACAAAATTACTTCCACCTTCCCCGGTGCGGCGGAGTCGTCGGGTCCTTTGACACCAAGGAGATCTTATTATTTGGTGAACTTACCTCGAGAGAAACCTTGAATCTGATGGTACTAAGGTGCGAGTTCGCCGGAGCAACCGTGCGGATCCCCCACCACACTCCCTTGAGTTCCTCCCCCTCACAGGATCTTCTCCCTCTCAAACTCCACCCTTTCCTCTCTCCCTTTCATTCTCTCTCTTCAAGTTTCCCCCACAAGAACGAAGCTACAATGGCTGCCAAAGACACTTACAAAGTGTCTTGCCATAGCTTAAATAGAAGCTCTCAAAACGAGCTCATTAATACAAGTTGCCGCCATTATAATCCAGGACGATAGCCAAATCGTCCTGGCCGATTAGTTCAAATATGAGGAAAATCGTCCTGAATATCGCCCTAAAATGAAGCTGGATGTCAAATAGTCCCGGACGATCTTGCGATCGGCCTGGACGAAATCCCCATTAATTGCTTTCCAAAACTGCCTAATAAATTTTGGAAAAATTGCTCTAGATCGTCCAGGATGATATTTTATAGTCCAGGCCGATATACCAGGACGATATCCAAAAATAAGATTTTTCTTAGTAGATATGGCGGCAGATTCTTGCTGAATTGAGCCGATCATCCTGGCCAATACAAAATCGTCCAGGACGATGTGTTTTGCAAAAAGACTGCTACTTTAATGAGGATGCCCTAATTAGGGTTTCTACTTTAGTCAGATCGTCCACGACGATACAAAGATCATCCCGGACGATATTACCAAAAATAGAAATCTTTTAGGGCACAACAGAAAATCTTCCAACTTACAAATCATCAGATGACACATCAAATACAACAAACTCAAGAAAGGAAAAAGATTACAAACTGACACATACCTAGTCTATCCAAACTTGAGCTGGTTCCAGATTGCAGTCTGATCGTGTGGACCTGAAACGTTAGCACATAAGGCAATCGTAGAGAAATAAGGAATGTTTGCTATCATCAAAATCATAGATCCGCAACAATCTCCCCCTTTTTGTTGATGGCAAGACATTTCAATTTGAATTTTCATAAAAGTAAATCCTCCTAATGTCCCCCTCACTAGAAAAAATCCTTTTATAAAAAATAGGGGAGATAAAAAAGTTTTGTTGTTTTTAATTTTAAGATACAAAGATGAAACAGTACAAAAAATTCAGCAATACGTTCTCCCCCTTTGACATTATCAAAAAGAGAGGAGGCACAAATAAAAAATTAAACGAACAAAAAAACGTTCCCTGATCTAGTGAAAAAATAAAAATATTCTTAAAATGAGAAAGTTACCTCTTGGTTTTAATCAAAAACTTAGTATAATTGGATTGACAACGCATAGCCCAGAAAAGGATAGAAAACTAGAATTTGATCATCCAAACTCAAGTTCTTTTAAAAGGATAAAAAACTTTTTAATTCAATATCTAATTCAAAGAATAAATTAGAGAAAGAAACAGTTATTTTTTAAAACTCCTTCCATAAAATATATCTAATAGAAGATCAATGCACGAATTGCTGAATAAGGAACCAAGATTTTCAAGCACAAATTTTAAGCATATCAAGGATTTTCTTAAGCTTTTAGTAATATAAGAAAAATAAGCATATTTTTTTGTGTGGACTCATTTTATGCCCTTTATCACTTGAATGGCTATTTGAGCATCTTTTGATTTTTAATACACTTTGTGTATTTTTTTTTTATTTGGCGACATTGCGCATCTTTTGGTTTGGCATCATTGGCCACTTTTAAAAAAAAAAAAATGCTTTCTTTCTTATATTTTAAAAACCAAAGTAAACCCAAATTATTGACAACACGGACAACTTGATTAAGAAAATTTTATGGTGGATTTAACAATCTTGCAAAAGCTTCATATGCGATAGAAAAAATATAGTGAGATAAAAAAAATAGTTTCAAAATACAATTTAAAATATGATGAAGATTTTGAATCAAAAGAAAATAACCTCTTTAAGAATAGAGAAAGAGAAACAAAAACACGAGTTTTCTTCCTTTGACTGATTTAGAGAAGTCAAACAAAACTTACCAAAGATTTTAAGAAAAATAGGAAGTAGATTTTTCATTTTTAGAAAAGTGAATGTGTGTGTTGATCAGAGAAAAACTTTCACGAAAGAAAGAAAAAGAAAAATTTTCAAAGAATAAAATAAACTAAAAAAAAATTAAAAACATAAAAACAAAAACACAACACAAAAACACGAAACGCTTTTAACCATTATCTCTCTCCTGGTCCGATGCTTTAGAGACCAGATCTGCCCATGAGATTTTTTGCCCTTCATTATTTCCCCAGTTTAAATTTTGCTTCACCTTGCACTTTTCTTTCGTAGGAAGAATTATTAAATTAGGGCACTGATTTTTCATATGTCCAAGCTTTCTGCATCGAAAGCAAATAACGTTAGAAGAAATATGGACATCCTTACCACTTTTACCTTTTTTCCACTTTTGCTTAAGCTTAGGCGAGCTTTATGATTTGCTTGACACGTCATTGCCTTCGTCACCAACTAGGCTATCTCTTTCTATATTTCCAGCTTTTAGAACAATAGTTTCACCTGCATCCAAAAGTTTTTGACCCAAACTTTGTTCATAGGCAATGAGTGAGCCAATCAAATTATCAATAGAATAATCATTCAAATCTTTTGATTCACAAATAGCAATAACTTTGGCTTCAAATTTTTCAAGTAAACAACAAGGAATTTTATTGAATTTTTCAAAATTTGAAAAATCTTTTCCTAAACCATGCAATGAGTTTACAATTTAAATGAATCTAGTATACATGTCTAACATCGTTTTCAAAGGTTTCATGAAAAATAGTTCAAAATCATGCATTAACAAATTCAACTTGGATTGCTTGATTTCACTAGCGCCGTCGTATATGGTGTGCAATTTATCCCAAACTTCCTTACCGGTAGTGCACGTGGATACTAACATAAAATCATCAGAATTTAAAGCATAGAAAAAGCAATTTAAAAACTTCGCATTCAATTGAGTATTGAGTTGTTCTTCCCTATTCCATTGACTAAAAGGAATATCAATTTTAACACCATTAACAATTCGTGACGGTGATGAATAACCAGTTAAAATCATATGCCACATGCGAAAATCAATCGATTGCAAGAAAATAGACATGCGAGTTTTTCAAAAATCAAATGACATATTTTCAAATAAAGGAGGTCTGGAGATTGAAAACCTTACGCAATAGTACGATTAGCCATGGATCGAAATTCAAAAGCTTTTAAAAACTTATTTTTTAAAAACTGCTCTGATACCACTTGAAAGTTCATTAGGGATGTTAAGCCCTATAGAACTGGCCCAAAGCTAATTAAAAGAGAGGTGAATTAAAAAACTTTAAAACCAAAGATAAAACTCCAACCAAAATCACCACAAACAAAGTGCGGAAGAAAAATAAATGCGGAAGCGATAATAAAAAAAGAACGCACCGGATTTATAGT
>NW_021319373.1:480331-546955 GCF_001605985.2 Dendrobium catenatum | reverse complement strand
CCCCCCCCCACACCAGGATGAATCAAACCAATCGAGTCATACCCCTATTACCCAACCTGCCTTCCTCTCAAAATCCTACCATTGGCACACTCATACTGAACTTGAACTCTCCTTCTAGAGATATTTAGGACATCACTGATATAATTCCTCAGTCACAATAACCCCCTCTCTTAAGCACTACAAACAAATTTCATGCTTTATATGACCAGGACAAGTCAGAAGAGGTCCTCCCTTCTAACTTACCCTACACCCACCCACTCTTCCCTCTCCACAACAGTCACTGCCAACCCAAATCAAAGCAGTCCACCACAAACATCACCCCATAACCATCAACCCAACATTCCCCTATCCTCCAATGAGACAACCACCTCTACCTCTAATACCTCAAAAACTCAGTAACCAAACAATCAAAACCAAAAGCAAACTAGAGGAAAGCAAGCAAAAAAGGCCTCTACCTCCAACTCTAAATCCCAATGAACTTCTCAAACATTGCAGCTTGAAACATTCGTGGGTTCAACAACCTGGACAAAGTGTTATGCTGCAAACAACTAGCTTGCGTCCACAATCTTGATTTTCTCTTTATCTTTGATGCTAAAATCACTCACACCAACTTCTATAACCATTGGTTTCATGCTAACCACAAAATTTTCCCGAAGGAAGCCTCTTATGAAAACTTTATGTACTCTACCCCCGCATTTGGGTGAAATGAAATGAGGATGCTATAAACTTTACCCCTCAACACATGACTAGTCAATTTATTCATGGCATTATTAAGATTGATTCTACAATTATTTGTGCTATTACTGCTGTTTATGCTAACAAATCTCTTTTTGAAAGACAAATTCTGTGGAGAAATATTCAAGATATGGCTGATTCTATTAATACCCCTTTCGCAATCATTGGTGATTTTAATTGTTGCTGAACTTTGGGTGAAAAAGTTGGTGGCACTGCTCTTTCCAACACTAAACTAGGAGACTTCAACAGCATGGTGTCTAATACTAGGATGCAAGATCTTTCTTCTGTTGGTCACTTCTTCACTTGGCATAACCAACAACAGCACAATCTCATACACATTAAATTAGACCGGGTCTTGGTCAATGACAATTGGCTTGTCACCTATCCCAACTCTTTTTATAGAGTTGGAAACTCTGATTGCTTAGACCATTCTCCATTAATTTATGTGAATTCCAAAGATAACAAAAGTGGGCATCGATTCTTGTACAAAAACTATTGCACCAAATTCCCTGAGTTCTGGAGTTGCCTTATGGATGTATTTTCTCTTCCCAAAAAAAAGTAGTCCCCTAAGCTCTTTCAACTTTAATCTTAAGACTCTTAAGAATATATGAAGTATAAGTCTTGGTCCAATGCCAAATCCATTCAAATTGAAATTGACTCTCTCAAGGTGCAACAACACACTATGATTACCCAAATCCAAAGCAACCCTTTGGATTCCCAACTCAACTGCAGCCTAAAGATCATCAACACTAAGCTAGCTCACTATCATGCCACTCTTACTAGCTGGATCACTCAAAGAGCCAAGGTGAAATGGCTAACTCATGGGGAAGATGACTTAAAGTTTCTATACTCCAAAATCAACATTTCCAAAAATTAAATTCATATCAAGGAGATCACTAATGAGCATGGAACTTATTCCTCTCACCTTGACATTGCTAATGTCTTCATCAATCACTACAACAAGCTCTTTAATTCACATTCTCCCACTACTTTGGATCAACAACCCATTGACATTCCTGCTAGAATTTTGATTCTTAGTCACCTTGTCTCCACTCTTACTGCCCCAGTGACCATGCAAGAAATTAAGAGCATCATTTTCTCTAGGAAATCTAATTCTGCCTTTGAGCCAGACAGATTCACTTTTGAATTCTATAGATCTGCTTGGAATGTCATTCAGCACCAACTGTGCAAAGCTGTAACATCCTTCTTTATGTCTGGTTACATGCCAAAACAAGTCAAAGAAACAGCTATAACTCTTATACCTAAACACCCTCATGCCAACAATGTCAAGGACTTCAGACCTATTACTCTATGCAATGTTATTTACAATATTATCATAAAAATTATTGCTAATAGGATGAAGGAAGTGTTGCCTTACATCATCCACGCTAGTCAAGGAGGTTTTATTCATAAGAGAATCATTTCTGATAGCAAACTTTTAGCAGTTGATCTAATTGGAAACTTCAATCACAAAGCCAAACAAAAGTTTTTCTGTGCTAAATATCACATTACTAAGGCCTTCGACATAATTTCTAGAGAGTTCCTCTATAGAAGGATTGAGGCCAAAGGATTCCCGGAATTGTTCATTTCTTGGATAAAGGCTTGCACCACGAATGTCTACTTCTCTATTTGCATTAATGGGGTGTTTGAAGGCTATTTAACTCCAACTCTGGCATTAGACAAGGCTTCCCGCTATCCCCCTACCTTTTTAGTATTATCATGGATGGATTATCTTCTAGACTAGATTTGGCTTCTTCCAATAAAACCTTTAAAGGTATTTCTACTAGGAACTGTGATGTCACCCACCTTATGTTTAATGATGACCTCCTTGTCTTTGGTACTACCACCATTAGCAATGCTCACACCCTCAATTCCATCCTTAGGGACTTTGCGGATGTCACTGGTTTACATGTCAATCCTCAAAAAGCTCCATTTTGGTCTCCAAAGATGCCCCTTATGTTGTGGACATGTGTAACATTCACAATATTCAGATCCCACAACCCCATTAAATATTTAGGATTGCCTATTTTTCACAAGAGATTGAAAGTGAAGGATTTCCAACTTTTATTGCAAAAAATCTCTACTCTTTTAGAGGGTTGGAAAGCTAAAACTTTATCATTTGCGGGTAGAATCCAATACATCAAATTTACAATTTGTAATACCCTTACTTACTGGATACGTGGATCTATCATACCTAAAGGTTGCTGCAAGAAGATTAGTCATATGTACTCTAGATTCACCTTCTTTGGCAACATCAATCAAAGGAAACTTGTTACAGTGTCTTGGAAAGAAACTTGCTGTCCAAAACAAATGGGGGATTGGGTATTCCTTCAATTGACTCTCTCTACCACAGCTATGCTTTCTCTATCATTTGGAGGTTTTTAAAAACCAACAACTTACTCTTTAATTGGTGGAGAGCTAAATATTACTCTCTATAGAACTTTATGGCAATAAACCAATCTCATTATTAGGATTTTATTTGCAATAAAGCCATTGGTATCAAAAAATGCATCTCTTTTTCTGTTAATCCGAGCAGTAACCTATTTGTTATTTTGGACCCTTGGTGTGGTGGTTCCTCCATTGTCGAATACCTTAAACACTCAAATTATATTGCTCGATACTCTCAATACTTTGACTGGAAGGTTTTTAATATCATTCTAGGGGATAGATGGGTTCTCCCTCATTGCTTTGATAACCATATTATGACTCTTATTAGTGTGGTTTCCATTGATAGTCAAGGGGAGAATCATTACTGGGTTGGCAACCAAAATCCTAAGTTTGGAGATTTTAGTACCAAGTTTTTTATTAACCTAAATAAGGTTTCCTGGTACAATCTTATATGGCACAAAAAAGCTGCTCTTCGTTTCTATGTGTATGGTTGACTTGCTTTTAAAGGAGGCTTAAAAACTTCTGATGTTCTTGCTGCACGTGGGATAATCGTTCCTAATATTTGATGATTATGTCATTGTGATATGGAAACCCTTTCCCACCTATTCTTTGAGTGTAGTTTCACTTTTGATGTTGCCAAATCTCTTCTTCCTTGGTTGAATGGTCTATTGATGAGGCAAAACATGGATCAGTTATATGACAGTATCTTGGAACAAGGTTACAATGCTCAATCCAAAAATTATTATCTCCTAACTACTTGTGCCATTATTTACTTCTTATGGAGAGAGAGAAATTATAGGATATTTGGTGGCATTATTGACTGTCATGCCACCATTGTTGCCAAAATTAGGAAAGCTGTTATACTCAAAACTCATGGCTGGAAAAACTCTTGAATACTTGAGTTTGGATTCTAACCTAAAGCTGGTTATTTCTTGCACTATTGTTGTTTATGATTTTCCATTTACGGGGAGCCTGTAGATTTTGTTCCCTCGTTAGGTTACCTGGGTGTTAATTTTTGGAAGGACGTTGATGAACACTAGTCTTACTCAGCTGCCCCTTGGACAATCTATTTGGCAACCAAGGGCTTTGCTCTTATTTTGTTCCATTCATGTTTTTGACCCTATTAGAGCAAAAAGAGCAACCTGAGTCCTTCTTGGCTCTTGAGCCAATTAGTTTCTAGCTTTGAATTGTATTTTGCTTGTCCTTTAGAATCCATAATCTCTTTTTATTGTTAGAGATTTTGGATTATAATTGTCTACTTCTTTACTTACTTGTAATTCCTTTTATGCAATGATATGGGCTATGCCCCAAAATTTTATCAAAAAAAAGAAAAAAAAGAGGGAATTTTAGAAGATTTGTATGTGCATGAAAGCCGAGAAGAAAGGAAAAGGCCTAAACATTCATTTTGGCTTCAGTTTAATGATAGAGTTGTCTTAATAGAGATCTCAAGAGGTGATTGAGGTAGATTTCAGTAGGATTAGCAGGATCTTGAAGCGGATTTAGAATAATTTTTGATAGAATGAGGTTTGTATTAATGAGCATTTAATGTATTTGACCCTTTTCCTATTTAGCTCTTGATCTTTTCCTTTTTTTAATTAAATAACTATATTAATGATATGTCACTCTACATTAACTCAACATGACAAAAAAGCTCTAATCAATCCAAAATCATCTCAATTTAAGTAATTTTTTTTTTATTTATATGCATTTTACCTTATTTTACTTGTCAACTTCATCGTAAAATATTCTTTGGACAAATTGATAGTACATTTTGCCTATTATCGTGTTATGATCCCAATGGTGAAATTTGTTTTGTTATCAGACATCATTTGGTCAACATTGCATGTAATTTTACTTGATTTACGCATTTTTTACATTGAAACCTCCTCGATTTACATGCACAATTTTAATTGAATAAATTTGTAGTCTATTTTAAGAATTGATGGTATTCTGAACACAACAACAAAGCCCGTTTATTAATCAGATATCATTTGGATACCGTCGAGTATTATTTTCCTATAAATGTGCGCTTCACCTCAAGATTTATGCCTCCACCTCAGTTGATCCCAATTAATCAAATAAGATGTACATTTAAATATAGAAGATGTTCCAAACACAACGGCACAGTCCGCTTTACAATCAGACATTATTTGGGTGACATTACGCCAATTTTGGATGTCAGTCATCCCTTTGGATCGATCTCATCCAATTTGATTGTGATGGGTCTCGACTTAGGTAAATTTGATGTTATAATTCCAATGGTGTAATCCATTTGGCAATCGAAAGTTATTTGATTATTCAAGTGGTGTGTCACATTAAAGTGAGCGCTGCTTGGTTCGCCAGTTTTGCTCCCTTTGCACATTGTTTTATATATTGGGGTCAATAAATGCCCCCCAATATATATGGTACATGTCAAGAGTGAACCATATTTATTGTTTGCTGATTGACCCTATGGATCTCTAAATATTTGTTTTGGATGCCATACCGAGGATTTTCACTTTGTGGATCTCCAAAGCCTATTCGGATGTCAAGCTAAGGTTCTTTCTTCACTAGTCACTATTTGTATACATGGATATTGATGCTCAAGAGTCAAATATTAAATTTGAACATCTTTTAGCTCAATCAATGATAATTTATTGAGACAAAAGATGCAGTCATAAGTCTTATCTTTTATGTTGAATAGACTTATTGACGGTGGATTCTTTTGATAAATATGAGATTTCCTTATGTCCTAGCTTTGTACTTTGATAGACTTGATGATGAGTTCTACCTGAATTATCTTTATTTTTTTTCTTGTCAAGTACCTGAATTATCTTATTTAACTTGATAGGATTTGAATATACCTTATGCCCTATGCTTCTTATTTTGTTGGGCTTGATGAAGGAGTAGGTGCTTGTGACCTAAACCTTTTAGGTTTGTAATAGCTCGATGGTGAGTGGTCATTAGTCCAGAGATTTATGCGTAGTGGACTTATTGATGAAAAAAATTTCTTTGTTCAACCTTTGGATTTATGTCAACTATGGGATAATTTTTTCGATCCTTTATTTTGTGCTTTTGTGGACTTATTAAAGAAAAATTCTTTTGATCTTTGCTTTGCACTTTATAGATTTGTTAAAGGATTTAGAAGTTTTGGGTTTAGTGGATAATAGCAAATATAAGTAATTCCTTGACCCTTAACCAGTTAAGAAGAATTCAATCTATGTTACTTAAACTTATAAGATTGGGTAATCTAGGATTTAACAGCTCTTGTCATTCGATTGCCAAAATGGGAGTTTCTCTACTATGGCCTTTCGTGTGGCATGTTGAGTAGATAGGGATACCAGTGACTCGGCCATATATGGGTTTATTGAGTCTGGCCTTATACACCTGTTCTAGCTTTTGACTTGAGATATGGAGAAACATGCTTCCCAAGCTAGATTTACTGAAGTTTGTAGATTTGAAGCCATCCTTCTTGGTTTGATATCTCAAAGCTTACACAAATTCAAGAAATTTTGATTGAGACTCCTCCTTTCCATTATAGTTTTGACTCTATAGTCACTTAGGATAATTTAGTGGACTACAATTACTTAAACTTGTTGAGTCAGATAAGCGTTCAATTCATTTCTTCTTATAGTTCCCCTTAACGTGTTGGAAAAATAGGGGTTCCTCTACTATGGCCTTTCTTGTGGTGTATTGGGTGACAGAGCTTCTAGCGACTCAGCTACATCTAGGCTTGTTGAGTCCAAACTCTTATACCATTTAAACCTTAAGCTTCAGACTGTTAAAAGACTTATGTCATTCTAGCTTGACTTGTTGAAATATGTAGTCACAAAAGTCTTATTTTCTAACTTTCAATGTTTCAACATATTATGGAAGGCAATATCTTACAAAAAATTAGAAAACCACTTTCTTATATTTTGGAAGAGAAGTTGACATATTCCTCTACTTAAGAGAATATTCATATTCAGAGAATTTAAATATTTATTTGGGGATCTCAGTGTGAAGCATGATGCCAACCAAAATAATATGTTTGATGTTTTTTTATTAGGGATCTCAACGTGAAACATGATTTTATTACTAAATAACATATTTGATTAATTCTTTTTTTATTTAATTGTGGATCTCGATATGTAGCAGATATTGACACAAATAATATGTTAGATGGTGTTTAAATATTTATTTGGAAATCTCGGCTTGTGACTCGATGTCAACCCAAATAAATATTTAAAATGTCTCAGTCTTTGAGGGTAGTTGTGAGCATTGTCACCATAGCCACTACCTAGAGCAACTGGTCATAGCTTTAGCTCAAATTTTGAGGATTTTGGCTCTTTCGGGTCATGTGCTTTATGCGGTATACTTATTAAAAAATATGTAGGTTTTGAATTTAGTTTATAGTACCAAATATAGATAGTATCATGATCTTTAACTAGTTGAGGAGACTTAAATTTGAGTTTTTTGAGTACGTTAGATAGAATGAGTTATAATTTGGAAGCTCCTCATCCTCTAGTTACTGAATTAGAGACTCCTATACTACAGTCTTTTTTATGGCTTATTGAGTAGATGGAGCTGCCAGTGATCTGACCATATTTGGACTTGTCAGATCTAACATTTTACACTTATTATGGCTTTAGACTTGGGAAATGCACTTCCCAATGTTAAATCCACTAAAGTTGGTAGATTTTAAGTCATTCCATATTTGAAGTGTACTGACATTTGATAGTTGTTCACGACTCATTCTTCCCACTAGAACATTAATTCTTCAATCAATTAGGAGAATCTTGTGGACTACGACCACTAAAACGCATTGAGTCAAATTAGCCTTCGTTCTTCCTATAGTCCCTATTGACGGATTGACGAAGTGGGGGATCTGCTAATACCACCTTTCTTCTAGCGTATTCAGTAGATGAAGCTGCCAGTGATTCAGCCATATTTGGGTTTGTTGGATCCAGCCTCTTATACCCATCCGAACCTTATGCTTCAAGCTATTGAAAAGCTTCAAGTTATTCTGCCTCAATTTTTTGTAGTGTGTAGTCACAAAATTTTATTTCTTGACTTCTAAAGTCTTGTTACATTGGAGGAAATGATTCCAAAACTTTTAAAAAAATCACCTATGTATGTGTTAACAACGAAATTCGTCGTATCCCTATTCGAAGAAATATAAGACTTGAAGATTTTGAATATTTATTTTAGAGAATTCAGTGTGTAGCATAGAGTTAAATTGAATAAACATTTGAGTACCCACATCTCATAGAGAGCATTTGAAATGGGATAAATTTGGATCGACACGTAGCACAATATCAATCCAAATTAATATTTTAATTGAACCCTATGTAACAGTGACATTTTAATACATGATAAAATTGGAATTTTTAACAGTTACTTAGGGATCTCGATGCGTAGTATGATGCAAACCAAATTAGATACCTATCTAGCAAGAAGGGTTTTTTTTCTAAATGGGACAATTTTGAAACTTTAATATTTTAAATATTTATTTAGGAATCTAGGCACGCGAATTGATATCGACCAGAATAAATATTTAAAATCTCTCCAATTTTTTAAGGGGACAATTTTAGAATTTTAAGATTTTAAATATTTATTCATGGATCTCAGCACCTGATGCGATGTCGACTTGAATAAATATTTAAAATACCCCTAGTTTTTTTTAAATGTATTCTTGTATTACAAGAAAATTTTGAAGCATGAGTCATACATATGGTAGTAGATATATTTGAAGTGTAGAATACTTCAAGTATATAATTATCCCTATGCATGGTATTTCTGTAGGCATCGACCATTGATCTGTGGCAAAGGCCTCTAACCTTTCAGATTGATCAACTAATAGGCTCCTCTTTGGTACATTTTTTTGATAACAAATGGGCCCTCCCAAATGGATACAAATTTATAACTAATTTCTCTGTGAGGGATGATTGAACTTCTCAGCACCAACACCAATTTGACTCCTTCAAATTCCCGATGGTACACCTTACAATCAAAGGATTTTTCCATCCTTTTCCAATAGATTTCCAAGTTTTATTGGGATTGTAGTCTGACTTTGTTGAGCACAATGAGTTATTCCATTCTCAAGCTGGTGTATTGCTCTTCAGTGAGATCATATTGGACAGCTATCCAAAGTGAAGGTAGTTAAATTTCAAGTGATAATATGGCTTCAACTTGGAATACTAGTGCATAAGGAGTGGATTTGGTCGATATCTTATAAGTAATAGGTACACCTATAAAACTTTCAACATCTTTGCATGCCACTCTCTTTTATTTTTTAGTGATGATCTTCTTCAATAGCTTCATCAGTGTATTATTGAAGGCCTTCACTAAGTCGTTGGCTCTTAAGTTATATATTGATGTGTATCACTAATTAATCTTATATCTTTTGACAAACTTATATATTTTAGTTCTCTTAAATGTTGTGTCATTGTCTTAGATAACATGGAGGGGTACACCAAATGTGTAAACAACATTATGGATAAAGATGTTAATCATGTGCTTAGACGTGACTTCTTTGAATAGAGCTCTTTCAGCCCACTTGGAGAAATAGTATGTTACTGCAAGTATAAAGCAGTGTCTGACTAATGACGGTGAATTTATCGGCTCGATTATATATGTACCCCAATATTCAAATGGCCAAAACGCTATAGTCATGTTTTGTGGATTTGGCGGCTGATGTATAACATCACCATGAATCTAGCACTCGTGACACCTTTTTGCATGGTCGATACATTCTATAACCATTGATGGCCAATAGTAACCCCTTTTGATTTTAGTGGTCATTTTAGGACCGAACTGATGTTCTCCATGAAGTCCTTCATAGACTTTGTTACCACCCTATCAACTTCCTTGGTTATAGGCTTTGGTGGGCTTTAGGTAGGCTTTTATACAAGATTCAAAGTTTAGGATTAAAGGGTCTTTAATGGTCAAAGTGAGCAACGGTGGTCAACATAGCACATTCAAGGCTTTCATATGATCTATGCACAATCATAAATGATTGTTCAATGCCTAGGATAAGAATTCATGTTTTGGATTGGGTAATTAAATATTATTCATGCATATGATGGGTTTATTTTTTAAATGGGTCCATAGGCAAACTAGTCAACCATGGTCAACCAAAGACTCAATTGAGTTCAAATCAGTTCAATGATGATTATAAACATATTAAATTAGTTTATAAAGAGGCTTCTAAGGCGATTTATATCAAGTTGTCATGTATAGTGGCATGAGCTATAAATATTTGAAGGTTTTGTACGTTCATAATATACTTTAAGTTTTAGGGTTCATAAGTTCATGGAGACCTCCCAAATAGTTAGTAAGACTCTAAGGACATGTCTAATCAATATGAAAATTATTAAACACAATGTTAGTTTCTTTACTCAAGGCTTTGAATCAGTTGAAAATTCCCATGAATAGGGAAAAGTCCATTGTCTTTAGCCTTTAAACTTGAATATTATATTTTAGGGTTTCAAGTTTTAAGCTAGATTTGGGTTTGGATTTAATTTAGGATTGAAATTTATGGTTTATGGAATGGTTTAGGAAAATACTTAAATCACTGTTAACCATTTGGTGATTGTCAATTATTGAGTAGCTGATCCAATGACCATCAAGGGTGATTAACAAATAACTAATTTTAGGGTTTAATGATTGAATTTCCATGCCAAACCATAGTGGGCAACTAGATTGAAGCTTCAAAGTGGAGTTTCATAAATTAAAAACTAAGATTAAAGATTTGATTTTGCGTTCTAACCTTAAATAAAAATGAAGTTAATAATAGGTTATATTCTTCATCACTTATCCTAATACTAGTGGGATCAAGATTTCACATTAAGGTTAGTGTCATGCCCTTCACTCTCTTATGCTGATCAGTTGACTCAAAATATCGCTCAGGTTTTCTTTCCTTTAGTACACATCTTCGTGAAAGTGCTCTTATGGCACTTGAAAGTTTGATAGGGATGTTAAGCCCTTATGAACTAGTCCCAAGGCTAACCAAGAGGTGGAATGAATTAGTATTTTAAAAAATCTTTCAATCAAAACACAACCTTAAAACAAAAACTACGATTTACCATAGAAATCAAAGTAATGAAATTAAATGCGGAAGCTGTAATAAAGAATACATAAATTTATAGTGGTTCGGTCAACTCGACCTAAGTCCACTCCTTGGAGGCGCCCTCTGAGTATTGCACTAAACTCAGCATCTCTCCTTTTTCCCCCACAGCAAGGCAGAGAAGCCTATATAAACCTCCTTTCCAC
This sequence comes from Dendrobium catenatum, assembly GCF_001605985.2. Taxonomy (NCBI): domain Eukaryota; kingdom Viridiplantae; phylum Streptophyta; class Magnoliopsida; order Asparagales; family Orchidaceae; genus Dendrobium; species Dendrobium catenatum. The sequence goes on along the minus strand of NW_021319373.1, from coordinate 535,600 downwards.
CAACCTAGGTGAGGCATATAACCCAACTCTTTTGCTTCCTCCAAAAGTAGGTAGAGAACCCAACTCCTTTTGCTTCCTCCTAAAGCAGGCAGAGAACCTTGATCATATGTTAACGTAGACCTCTCTAGAACCCTCAAGGAACTAGGGACAATGATTGGAGAAGACGATGATGGAACCTTCCTTGGTGGAGCAACTTTTGTGAAACCCCTCACAAACTCCCCCTCATAAGATCCTCTCTCTCTCTCTCTCTCTCTCTCTCTCTCTCTCTCTCTCTCTCTCTCTCTCTCTTGCTCTCCCTCTCCCCTTGGCTCTCTCAGGTCACAATAGTAGTAAAAGATTATCTCTTAGGTAAAACAAGAGGTCTTACATAGAAGAGCTTCATAATAACTCTTAATTATAACAAATTGACTTTATCGTCTAGGATAATATAAATATCATCATGTATGATCAGTCCAAATTAATCTCAATCAGCTAAGACGATTTGGGACGATCATAAGGTTTTTATTCATATTGTTCAGGCTGATAGTATATCATCATGTATGATTAGTACAAATCATTAAATATCGCCCAGAACATCACCCTGAATAGAAGCTGGCTGATGTTTGATCTTCCAGGAACAACTAAGGTTTTTGAAATGATCGTTCTGGAAAATCCTGTGATTGTCCAAGATGATATGATCGAATAATCAAACATTAATTATTTTCTTTAACTACCAGATTAATTAAGGCATAATTGTGTTGCATCGTCCAGGACGATGTCATGGACGATGTCAAAAAATAAAAGCTACCTAAATAGAACTGGTGGCTGATTCTTTCTAATTTGAGCCTATCATCCTGGCTGATATGAATATCATCTAAGATGATGCGCTTAATGATGGTTGCCTAAACCAGGATGCTCTAATTAGGGTTTCTATTTTTAACTGATCGTTCAAGCCAATTTTGGAATCATTCCGGATGATGTGAGGAAAAATAGAAAACTCTAAAATAGTTAGAAAAATTTCCCAAAGTGTGTGTGCAAAATTATTTAGCATCAGGAACCACATTATTTATAATAGACTTAAGAAAAGGAAAGTTTAAAAATTGACTTAGACCTAGTCTATCTAATTTTAAGTTGGTTCAAATTACAGTTTAATCTTATGGACCTGAAATGTTAGTAGGCAAGACAGTCGTAGAGAAACAAAAGTATTTGATATCATCAAAATTATATTCCTTGAAATATATTCACAATAATCTCCCCTTTTTTGATAGTGGAAAACAATTAAACAATCAAAACTAAATAAAATGAAATAACTATAAATATTGCTCCCCTTTTGACATCACAAAAAAATGAGAAAAAACTAGAAAATAAAAGAATGAAAGAAAAGTTTTTTCTTTTTAATCAAAGAATGAAATGACACAGTCTCCATGTCATTGATTTTAAGGACTTGTAAGACCAATGAGTTAACATTATCAAAATCCAAAAATGGTAAAATATCTTATCCTATTAACTCTAACTCAGACTTCTCTTAGAGAAAAATCATCTTTTAAAATCAAAAGACCTAACTCAAAAAACTAATTGGATAACAAAAAGAGATCAATTCAAGACTTGGTTTCAAAAAAAATATCTTATAGGATAATGAATCAAAGTAATTTGTCACAATCGCAAAATTCAAAATCAAGCTTTTGAAAATCTCAAGTGGTACATTAATTCTTCTAAGTTTTAAAAGTTTGAAAGAGAAGTGAACTTGCTTTTGGTGGGCTCATTTTATGCCTCTTGTTAATTGAATGACGTACTTTGCACATCTTTTCATTTTTAATACACTTTATGTATATTTTTCAATTTGACGTCATTACGTATCTTTTATTTTGGCATCATTGGCCACTTTTTTTGTTATTTTTGCAATATATATCCTTTTTCAAAATTCTTAAGTATTCTCAGTTATGAGTATATCTTCTAGATATTAGAGAAGAAAAACTCACTCTCTAATATAAGGAAGAATAAACCATAAAATAGAATCAAAATCATATGATAAATGCAATAACAAAATAACGAGAAATCTTAAAGTAATGTAAAGACAATGAACATTATAAATATAAGATAAATTATTATAGTAAGGTAGAAAAGATCCCAATCACAAAGTCCAGTTGTTAATTTGAGATAAACTTTATTTAGAAAAGAAAATTAAATCACTAAAAGTGGTTAGAGAAAGAGAAACAATCAATGATGTTTTCTCCCTTTAACAGATTAAGAGATATAAAATATTGATTATAAATTTTCAAAAAGCAAAAACATGGTATAAAATATCATTTCAGCAGTGACCACAAAAGAAGAAAAACTAAAATAACAGAAAAAAAAAGAGAAATAAAAACTAGCAAGCAAAGTGAAATAAAACAAAAAAGGCAATAAAATAGAAGATTCAGAAATCAGTAAACAACAAGTTCATGCATTTAAATCAATCACACTCAATCTAGTCCTTAAGGTGCTGAAAGTGTGAAAATTCAGTTGTTTAGTAAAGATGTCAGCCAATGGATTCTCAGGTTTCACATGGTATAACTCAATGTCTCATAATCTTTCATTTTTAAACTCTCCCTCATGGTCATTATGGATGGTAAAGATCTCACAACGTAACGTTCTCTGAATTCAAGTGGAGAAGGGTCTAAACTCATTAAAAGACTCACTCTTATGTGACAAAAATTTAATCCAAGTGAATCTTGAGTAGTCATCAACAATCACAAATATATAGACTTCCCCCCCTAAGCTGGCAGTGCTAATGGGTCCAAACAAATCCATGTGAAGTACTTCTAAAGGTCTAGAGGTGCCAATATCCTTAATGGAGTGGAAAGAGGATTGGACTTGCTTCCTTAGTTGGCAGGCATCACAAAAGTGGTCCTTAGAGAAATTAAGCTTGGGGACACTTCTAACTAGATATTTCTTGTTCACTCTTCTAAGGGTTTTCATACTAGCATGACATAATCTCATGTGCCATAACTAAGAATCATCATCAATAATTTTTAAGCAAAATGAAACAGCACATTCAAAATTATTTAAGTTAAGCATGTAAATATTGTTGATCCGCCTTCCCTACAAAATAGTGTTGTTATTTAAGCTTATAATGCAAGTGTTTGCCAAGAATTTTATGATGAAGCCCTTATCATAAAGTTGATTGATGCTAAGAAAGTTGTGTTTCAGTCCATCGACAAGCAAAACATTTTTAATCAAAAGGTTCTTGAAATTTCTGATTATACCTGAGCCCACCACTTTCTTGGTGGTGTTATCTCCAAGAATAACCTTGCCTCCTATCATGGTCTCCAATAAAATGAATTGATTGGCATCTTTAGTCATATGTCGTGATCATCTGCTATCTAGGTACCACATGCTCTTATGAGACCTTTTGTAAGAGTTTGCCTATAAAATTATCAAATGTCAGATTTAGAAACCTAAACAGGTTTGGGTCCCTTCTTATGAAAAGAGGAATGCAATGCATGTGTGTTATGCTGTGAATCATTTAGTCTGGGTCTCCACCCCCAATGTGTACAACAATGAACAGTGCAAGTGTGTGAAATGTGTCCTAGCATGCCACATGAAAAACATCTAACTCTAGGAAAAGGATTTACTATTCAGTTTGGGTTATAATGCCTCTTCCTAGGTTTTCGCTTTAGATTAAGTGTTGATGTATTCCAATTTCTCTCAAGTATATTCAATTTAGCTTTAAATCTCAAGTTAGCACTTTCTAAAATAGCATTATCAACATTCAAATAGTGCTATTTATGAGCAGATTCTTCAATATAAGTTTTAAAATTAGATTCAAGTGAGGTGTAGGATGCTTTCAAAGAATCATGCTCAACAATCAAATCAGAATATTTTTTATTTAAATTATCAATTTCATCAAGTAAAGACGTGTGATTTCTATCAACTAGAGTGTGATCTTTACATAAACTTTCATGCTCTTTTTACAAATTCAAAAACTCCAATTTTCTTAAGTTTCTTATATATTTTTTGTTTTAAAGAAAATGCAGAAAATTGAATTAAAGAAAAAGGAGAAAAGGATTACAAACCTAAGGACTCATAACAATGGATTCCTCCTTTAACAAAGACATAAAGAAAGGAGGAACCTTATTCACAGTAACATCATCCAAAATAAAAGAGCTCAATATATCTTAGTTAGCACATAAATCAGCTAACTTATTGCAATATCCATCAACACAATTAAAAATAACATGGTTAAACTCATTAAATAAATGAACATCTTCATACCTTGTGTCTCCACTTTGTTTGGTATTTTTTAAAAACTTCATGAAATTGATGTTGTCTCCTTCGATAATGATTCCCTTATACTTAAACATCCAATCTTTCATCATCCCCTTAATATATTGAGTGGCCAATAACTCCAAAGAAGATATGTCCCAAAGAATATATGATTCACCAAAGGCTAAGAGGAATCTTCCATTGTGATCATGAAAACTCCTCCAGTTCTAGCTTTGTAGGAGGAAAGTAAGGCAGCATCCACATTTACTTTTATCCAATCTCGTGGAGGGGGATACCAATGGAAATTTGACAGCCTAGAAGGCTGGTTAGCATCCCATATATCCAAGATTCTACCAACTCCTTGAGCAGGAATTAAAGCATAACTCATTGCATTAGAAGCAATAATCAACGAGCTATCTTCCATCCCATTGTGAATCAATTTATTCCTTGACTTCCATGTTATATATACCACTGAATAGTACAGATTAATCAAAAAGGGACTTTGAATGGAAATCCAGTTACAGGAATCTGTCAATAAATAAAAAACCTAAATTATAAAGCCCCGTTTCTCGATCTGATGAAGAACATCCTTTAGCTTTTCACACTTAGCAGCAACATGATCTCTATCTTCAATGACATTACAGCTTCTCGGACAGAGATTGACCATTTGCACTCTTCTATGTTTAAGGAATTTATAAGTAGGTAGGCCATTATTGAAAATTCTCCACCATAGAGTCTCTACCTTTGGGTTGAGTTTACCTTTTTTAATCCAGCTCCAGAACTATTTCGGATCAAAGTGGTTCACCATGTTCTCGAATAACATAGAGCATATGGACTTCCCATTATTTTGAAACATCGGTTCTATTTTGTCTTCTTCCAATCCATTGGGAATATTGGTTTGTAAGATTAAATTTACAATTTTTTTTTTTTGGACTATGATGTATGGGACTTTTTCATATCATTTCTTTCTTGATGGCTAGTTTAGCAACCAGTTTTTTGCTGGATGGTTATTCTAGTAACCATTGAATTTTGGTGTTTGGTCTTTTTTGCTTAAAGTTCCCATTTTACTGAGTCCTCGGGAGGATTCTCTAGCTCTTTGTTTGCAGATTTTTTCTGACTTTGCTCCAGCTAATGTTCTTGTGGATTTTTCCTGTGGTTGTTCTCTGGAAGTTTTTGTAGCAGGAAGGGCTTCAGTATTTTTCTTCCTTTATTTTTTGATGGGTTTGTATAGCTGGAAGCTTTTAATAATAGCTTTTTTTTACTTTTTTAAATCCGATGTTGTTCATTTATTTGTATGCAGAAAGATTATATTGGGCTTACTGTTCTAAGGTTGGGTTCGTGTTCTGGATCGAGGAGCTGAGCTTGTGTTGTTTTCCAGCTTGTTGTTTTTGGGTTTTTTGGGGGAGATCTGATGTTTTTTCGGTTCTCCTTTTTCTCTTCTAGTAGTTGTGTAGGATTTTTTATTTTTGGTTCTTTCCTTCTTTTTTGAAGGGGTTTTTCTTTCTTTTTTCTCCTTTTATTAGGAGTTCTTTTTTCTTCTTTAGGTTTCTAGTTATGGTATTGTAAGTTTTTTCTTTTGTTTTTCTTACTTATCATTTGTACTCTTTTTGTAGTTTTCATTTTTTGGAATGAAATTGGGCATGTTTTGCCACTATTTTTCCCCAAAAAAAAATTACAAGTTCTTCCCCCATGATTCTTCTCATAGAATCCACATTCCAACTCCCATTAGAAAAGAAATTAGAGACTAAAAATCTGTTGTTGTCTTGAGGAGCAATAAAAGTAGGCCATTTGCTAATACTTTTATCAAAAATCCATATATCATTGAATACATCAATGTCATCTCCATTAGCAACCCTCCATCTAATTAAAGGCCTTAGAGATTTACGTCCTTCCAAGATGATCTTCCAAAACAGTGAGCCCATCCTTTTTTAGTTTACATTTTCTAAAAGATTTCCATACTTCAGATATAACACTTTATGCAATAAGGAATCTTTATCATTCATGTACCTCCATGCAATTTTGGATCTCAATGGACCAACTTTAGTAGAGTAAGAGTGAAGAGCTCTACCTCCCCATTTAATAGGCAAGCACATAGTGTTCCAATTGACATAATGTATACCTTTTCTTCCATTTGATTTGTTCCAAACGAAGCTTCTACAAATCTTGTCTACCTCATCAAGTATACTCTTAGGCACAAGAGAGTTAGAGCAATGAAATATGGTGAATGATAACAAGATTGTTTTGGTTAACAACATCTTTCCTGCCATAGATATCAATCTACCTCCCAAAATGTTTGTCATCTTCAAAGCTTTATCAACAATGAAATGAATGTCTTCTTTAACTAGCCTTCTTAATGCAAGCTATACTCCAAGGTATGACAACTCCTTGGCTATTTTGAAACCCATCACTTGGGCAATAGACTTATTCCTTATTCTTCTTACCATTTTTCTAAATACCATAGAAGATTTATTTATGTTGATAAATAAACCCGACCAACTATAGAAATCTCCCAAAATTGTTTTAATCTCCTTGGTTGTCTTCAAGGTTGCTTCCAAGAATATGATCACTTCATCTGCATACAACAAGTGAGAAATACTAGGATCATTTGCACACAACCGAACTCCAATTGATTCTCCTCTTTGTTTGAAAGCATTAGATAACAATTGTGCACAAAGGATAAATAAATATGGAAACAATGAACAACCTTGCCGAAAACCACTATGATCATCTATCCAATTTGACAAACTCCCACTTATTAAAATAGAGAATTTTGAGCTCTGAATACATTCCAAAATCAATTTAGAAAAATAAAATGGGAAGGAAAAATAATTCACATCCCATTGAATCATAAGCTTGTTCATGCCAATCTTGAAGGACACAAAACCTTTTGAAGAATTGGAAAGCCTTAATTTATGCATAACCTCTTGAGCTATCAACATGTGATCTGATAAGGATCTTCCTTTTAAGAAAGCCGCTTGCTCATCTGAGATCAATTTAGCAATGATAGGAGCCATTTTATTCATAAGAATTTTTTTCCACCAATTTGTAGACCGAATTACATAAACTAATTGGTCTATAATTTCAATGAGTTAATAGATTGCTGACTTTAGGTGTCAGTACTATTATTGTCTCCTTCCATTTAGAATCCATCTCGGATGATTCAAAAAAACCATTTATGGCATTCCACAAATCTAATTTGATTATCTACCAATAAGCGTTAAAGAAGGAAAAAAGTTATTCCATCATTACCTGGAAAGATGTTATTTCCACTATGCTTGACAACTTCTTCCATCTCTTCAATAGTAAAAACTTTGTTCAGCATACCTCTATCATCCTCATCTAGACAACTCCATGTACTTGGCCAGTCTTCAAGCTTACAGCATCGGTTTCTCCACTTCTCCTTGAAATGACCAACCATAACATCTTCTATAAGAGATTGTTCCTCCACTATTTCGCCATTTCCATTTTTGATTTTTGAAATGAAGTTAGAATTCCTTCTAGTTGTGGCAAAATCTTGAAAGAATTTTGAATTTCGGTCTCCCTCCATCATCCACTTTACCTTAGCCCTTTGCCTCCACCAAGTATCCAAGCGAGCTAGTGTTGCATTGAGTTCTTCCACCTTCGATTTCAACAACCAGTATTCTTCTTCCGATAGTTCTCCTTCATTAGCCTCCTTCAATTGAAGATCTTTCACTTGTTTCAATAAGTCATTTTTTAATGAAAGTAAATTCTGCATCTTCACTTTGCTCCAATAGAATAGAGCCTTAAGTGAATTCTTCATTTTACAATACAGGACTTGTGCTGAATTTCCTTTACAATTTCTCATTCAAAATTTTTTCACCACAACAACCGAAGCCTTATTAGAGGCCCAAACATCTTCATACCTTAATACTTTCTTATTTGCTTGCTGAATGATAAGGTTAAAGATGATCGGGCAATGATCTGAAGCCACACGAGCCAAGTGCCTTACCATGAAACGGTTAGAAGAGCTTAGAGCAGTCAGGTTTAGGAAGCATCTATCCAGTCTCTCCAGGATTCGATCCACACCTTTTTTGTTGTTACACCATATGAATTTTGGTCCCATATATCCAACTTCGTGAAAGTCGTTGTAAGCTAGAAATGTCTTCATTTCCTTAGGTCCTAGGGAAAGTTTGAATATTTTCCCTCCTCTCTTATCATCACTTGAGAGAATACAATTGAAATCTCCTCCTATGACCATAAGCAAGTTCTTAGAGGGGTAGAATTACAGCCTTTCTCAAAGTCTTCTCCTTCTATAAATATCTTTGTTGCCATATATTGAAGCTATCCTCCATATGCCTTTGTTAGGAACCTCCAAATCACCAATAATGAATTGTGATGAAGATTCTAAAACTTGAAATTTAGCCATATTTGATCTCCATACCACAAGGATACCCCCTGATAATCCTTCTGAAGGGACATGGAAAAAATCCCATTCATAGCCAACTAATTGATCAACATCTTTTCTTTCAAAAAATGTGATTTTGGTTTCCAATAAACCAATAAAAAAGACCCCATATTCTTTGACAAGCTCCTTCAAGTAAAGAGAATCTCTTCTCTTCCTAGCTCCTCTACAGTTCCAAAATGCTATGGAAGAATTCATTGAATAGGAGGGGATGAAGACCCCATCTTATCTTTAATTTTAGCTTCATCCCTCCTACTCCTAGGAGCTATGTTAATAGGACCCAATCCTTTTAATTGTTTAGTTCCTTACCTCTTAATATTAGAGGATCCTCCATCCTTCATATTATTGGCCTTCTTCAAATCCTCCTTGTTACAGATGTGATCATCTTCTGAGACTTTGATTGACCCTTTCATTCCTTCAGTCAAGTTGGTATCAACCTCTTCTGAAAATACAATTTCCCCTTCTTTACCATTCCATCTAGGATATTGAATTTATTAGCAATGATAATATTAGAGGTTTGAACGATCATACCATTAGCATCATTATTCTCCATGGATGAATTATTCATTGTCTCCTGAAATTGATTATTCTCAGTCTGTGGTTCTTCAATGATTTTCTTTGGTTGAGGGACCAGATCCTCCACAGATGATTTCTTCACAGCTTCCACTGGCTTCCAAAACGGCTGATTTGTGACAGCTTCAGAATTTTTTCCAGCCTTGATTCTTATCCCGAGGGAAAGAATTCCTGATAGCATTTTTGTATTTTCTTTTCCTTTCATAATTAACTTGCAGTCAATGACCATATCCAATTTTTTTAGCAATTGGAACTTCAGCATTTGTTGCATTGTTAATCTTTGAGCTATCTTCATCCGTTAACTTTGAAGATCTTCCATCTTCCTTTGAAACTGTGGTTTCATATATGCCTTTCTCTAAGAAATTACTCTTCATGTGCCCAATTTTTCCACAACAAAAATAGAAATCTAGAATTCTTTCATACTCAATCTTTTGAAAGAACTTACCTGAGCACCCTTCCACCCAAACTCCAAGAAGCAAATGAGTGTCCAAATTGATACAAATGCAGACCCTCCCAAACTCCCTCCTACCCCATTGGAACATGTTTCCATCAATCATGAAAGGTTTTCCAACCATTGAGGCAATTCTACAAATGTTGATTTCATCCCAACATTAAAGTGGGAGGCTTGGTAGCATAATCCAGATTGGGGCAGACAACCCTTTTAAGGATGACAGAGAAAAGTTTAGCGACCATTTTTCCATCCCAATAATCTTTCCATTAACAAACCAAGGACCGTTAGTGAAGATTACATCCAATGATTCTTTGTCAAAGAAGGAACAGAGAACCCAGTCCAATCCTAGCATCGTTAAATGAAACTTTTCATAAGGAGCCCACTGCCTTCTAAGCTCAGTGCTTAATACAAGGAATGGGACTTTGCTTCCCAAAACATTTATTACTATTAAATTTTGAAGCTTCCTTCAGCTCCTTGTCCACATGAAGTTTAACTGTTGATCTGTCTTCTAATAAAAAATCCCTCAATTCTAGATTTATTACCTTTATATGTTCCTTCTTACTCCATACATTTTCCTAATTATTTGACAGTGGTCTCTCTGTGACTACCTTTTGGAACTCCTTGCACATTCCCAAATATCCATTGCTACATTTTTGAACTCTTTCCAAATCAAAGTTAGTCGAATCCTGGTTTCCATTACCTTCAGCAGCATAATCTTGCAGAGATCTCTCCAAAGCTTCAGCGACATATTGATCAAGATCACAGCCCACGCAATTTGTTTTATCATCATAATTTTGAATTCCATATTCTTTCCCAATTATCAAATTGTCTTCTAACATAATCTTATGAATTGACTTCGTCGATGGAGAAGCATCCCCAACCTCCATTACTCTAGGAAATCTCCCTTTCTTGAGCTGCGCAACAGCCGTATCTTCTACTATCACACTTTTCCCTTTGACCACAACTTCAAAAACTTTTTAGAAGATAAAATCTAACCTCCTTCATTAATAACTAATGGCATTGTTGAACGGATCTTAGTTTTTGACCCTTGAGCAAAACTTAAAAGGATGACTCCAAAAGCAGGAAGAGACGAGGAAAAGACCTAGCTAGTCCATGAGAATTTCCTATAGGATTGCGCCGAGCATCCACTGGAACACCGCTGATAGGTTGCCGGTGACCCTCTGCCACCATCGGCTTCAATAGAAAAGTTGTGAAATTGAATTTTGAAAAATAGCTGTAAAACTGCCTGTTTTCTCAGAGCTTCTCTCTCTAGTTTAAAATCTAAAGTTTTGAAGAAAAATAATAATATGATGTATGAATTTTCTCACAAATGTCAAGTAATTAATCATAGGTTGGTTCACATACCTCTTCTTGATCATATTGACCAAGACGATCACCCATTAAGCACAAATTTGTTATCTCCTCTTCAGCTTCAGTCTCAAATGAGTCAGATGTAGAATCCACCCAGAAAGTCTTTTGGTAATGCTTCTTATTCTTCATATATTTGGGTTTCTCCTAACCCTTCTCCTTGCTTGGGTGCTCCTTAAGTGTAGGAAAATCACCTTTAACATGTCCAGGCTTCTTGCATTCCAAACAAACAACATCAAAAGAACTTTTACAATTTTTACTATCCTTACCTTATTTCCACTTCTGATGATGCTTGTTGTTCTTCCTTAAAAATATTTTGAATTGCCTAGTGATGAAGGACACATCATCGCTTTAAGACTTGGAAGAAATAGTATTCGTGTTGTTGGCCTTTAGTGCGAAAGCTTTTTTCCTTCTTTTTCTCACCTGTATCAAGATTTTTTTTATTCACCCGTTGCTCATAAGTAATGAGTAATCCAAGTAAGTTATCAATAGAATAAGTATTTAAATATTTAGATTTATAAATTATAGTTATCTTAGCATCAAAAAAAGAAGGCAAACATCTCAAAATTTAATTGACTCTTTTATAATTAGTTAGCTCTCTTCCTAAAGTATGCAATGAGGTAATAATTTGAGTAAATCTAGTATACATGTTAAAAATTGATTCAGTATGTTTCATATAAAAAAGTTCGTAGTCATGCAACAAAATATTCAACCTAGATTATTTAACTTCATTGGTTCCTTCATAAGTTACACACAATCTATCCGAAATTTCTTTACTAGTTACACAAGTTGAAACACGCATATAATCTTCATATTTCAAAGCACAGAAAAAATAGTTTAAGCATTTTGCATTAAGTTGTTCTAAATCTCTTTCATCAAAAGTTCATTCAGTAAAAGGAAGTTTAGTTTTAATGCCATTAAATTCTTGAGAAGGAAGTGTATAGCCTTCTTTAACAAGCATCCACATACAATAATCAAGCAAATATAAAAATATAGACATGCAAGTTTTCCAAAAATCAAAAGGAATATTGTCAAACAAAGGTAGTCGTGTAATAGAATGTCCTTCCGTAGTATTATGATTACCAAAGTTAGCCATTGATTAAAATTCAAAAGTTTTCAAAAAACTAAATTTTATGAATACTACTCTGATAGCACTTGAGAGTGCTCTGATGGCACTTGAAAGTTTGACAGGGATGTAAAACCCTTATGAACTAGTCCCAAGGCTAACCAAGAGGGGGATGAATTGATATTTTAAAAAAATCTTTCAATAAAAACACAATCTTAAAACCAAAACCAAGATTCACCAAAAAAATAAAAGTATAGAAATTAAATACATAAGTAGTAATAAAGAATATAGAAATTTATAGCGGTTCAGTCAACTCGAACTACGTCCACTCCCCGGAGGCGCCCTCCGAGTATTGCACTAAACTCAGTGCCTCTCCTTTTGCCCCCACAACAAGGCGAAGAAGCTTTTATAAACCTCCTTTCCACCAACCAAGGTGAGGTAGAGAACCCAACTCCTTTTATTTCCTCTAGAAGCAGACAAAGAACCCAACTCCTTCTGCTTTCTCCTGAAGCAGGCAGAGAACCTTGATCAGATGCTGAAGTAGACCTCTCTAGAACCCCCAAGAAACTAGGGATGATGACTAAAAATGACGATGATGGATCCTTTCTTGGAGCAACCTTTGTGAAACCCCTCACCCCCTCACAAGACCTCTCTCTCTCTTGCTTTCACTCTCCTCTTGGCTCTCTTAGGTTAGAACAGTAGCAAAAGATTATCTCTTATGTAGACAAGAGGTATTATATAGTAGAGCATCGGAATAGCTCTTAATTGAAACAAACTGACTTTATCATCCAGGACGATATAAATATCATCTTGTACGAACAGTACAAATTAAGCTCAACCAGCTAGGACGATTTGGGACGATCAAAAGGTTTTTGTTCATATCATCCAGGCTGATAGTATACGGTCCTGTATATTTAGTACAAATCATTGAATTTCGCCCAGAACATCGCCCTGAAAAGAAGCTGGCTGATATTTGATCGTTTAGGAATAACTAAAGTTTTTGAACTGATTGTCCCGGTCGATCCTGCGATCATCCAGGGTGATATGATTGAGTAATCAAATATTAATTACTTTCATTAATTACCAGATTAATTTAGACATAATTATGTTACATCGTCCATGATGATATCTTGGACAATGTCCAAAAATAAAAGCTACCTAAATAGATCTGGTGGCTGATTCTTTCTAATTTGAGTTATCATACAGGATGATGTTCTTAATGATGGTTGCCTTAACCACGATTCCCTAATTAGGGTTTTTATTTTTAACTGATCATTTAGACTAATTTTAGGATCGTCCTGGATGATGTGAGCAAAAACAAAAAACTCTAAAACAGTTAGAAAAATTCCCCCAAATGTGTATGTGCAAGGTTACTTAGCATCGGCAACCACTTTGTTTACAGTAGACTCAAGAAAAAGAAAAGTTACAAACTTACTTAGACCTAGTATTCCCAATCTTAAGCTGGTTCAAATTACAGTTTGATCTTATGGACCCGAAATATTAGTAGGCAATGCAGTCATAGAGAAACAGAAGTATTTGCTATCATCAAAATTCTATTCCCTGAAAATAGATTTGGAACACTTCTTAGCCCTACCATGGCATCTTTACTTATCTACATTGAACTTTCTTCCATCTTCATAAGATCTTGACAAGTGGTGTAGTTTGGGTTTTTTATATTCATATATGACTTGAGATTAGCTATTCATCAAGTTATACTTGTTTTCTAGTCACTTGCATCTTATAGGATGTTGAATTCAAGTTTGTTTATGGGTGAAACATGACTTTATTAGTTAGTAAACATAGGGGAATGGGACCCGAGAACCTATAATGAGTATGGAAAGAAGAAGATATTGGGGAAAGTATTTTACTAACATAATGGAATCATTAGAAAGTACTAAAATATTAAAAATGTGTCTCTTTACCCTTTATTATAGGGATCCATGGAAATAAGGAAGTATACACCAAAAACATATAAAAAAATAATAATAAATGAGACCTAATATGAATTATATGCACATCTGTCAACTTCAATTAAGTATTAGGGATTGTTTGAGTAGGAAGGCTACTATTGATGATTCCTTTAGTGATGTTAAGAACCTCTCAGAAGGAGTCTCTAAGTTATCTTGATATAGGAGGTGGGGAGTGAGTTTATTTGATTCATAGGGATAATGGGCTCCATGATGCGCCAAGCACAAGAAGGCGAGCTTGAATCTTCTCTAGAGGATCCTTCCCTTTAACTAAGCTGGTTAATTTCATTTATTTCCCACCACTTGAGGTGATGATTAGTTCCCTGGGAGGATACTTCTCACAAAAGGTATGAGTCCTCCTAATCTTTGTGGTCTATGTGATCCCTTGGTGTTTCCTTGAGAGGTCACTCCTATATGATCGCTTTATTTGTTGAAAATTATTTTCTTAGGTGAGTCTTCATTATTGAGGTCCATGGGATTCAAGTTCTCCCATTGTGACTCGTTAAATGTCCAATAATGCATATATGAGTATATAAAATTAAACTTTATGTTATTTAAGATTATTTATTTACCAATTGATTATTTATAAAGATTTTCAACTTTATTTAATTAGTTAATTACAAAAATTAGCACTAACATTAACATATCTTAGGCCTTGAATGAGAAAAGTAGAGAGTTGCATTAGGTAGTTAATTGTCAGCATAAAATAATGTTAAATAAACATTACATAGATGTTTTAATACATTGTGTTAATGTTAGGGCTTTCCCTATAAGCAACATGCTATATGAATTGAATACAACAAAAAGGGTGCAAGGGTTTCTACACTGAAGTTCAAGTTTTGTGTTAAATAAGTAAGGTTTCCCATATTATGGATGGATGTGAAAAAATAAGCTACTCAATGAAACTTGAATTGGAATAGAAACTTAAAATATAAGAACTCTCACAGAAAAATTATTAGAATTAATGGTTATTCTGATTCAAAGGAAGATAAATATTCTATGTACTTAGGAAATTAAATGGGTTGTGCAAATGGTTATGGAGAATGATAGTCTAGGATTTAAACTTTGGTATTCAAGTTTGAGTTGCACTAAAATTGTGTATGTGTGATTATTAAAAAGAATTTAGAGAATATGACATTGAATTATAGCATTAAATATTATTGATGTTAAGATTATTAATATTGTAAGTGCTTATGTTCCTCAAGTAGAATTAGATATGTGTAAAAAAAATTGGAATACTTAAAAGAATTAATATAAATGATATTTCTTGAAGAAATAATTTTATTATAGGAGATTTAAATGAGCACCTTTGTATGGTAGTAGAAATTTTAAAAAATAATCTAGGACGTCGATCATGAGTTTAGGGCTTTAAATAGGAGAGATTAGGGCTTCTCAGGGAACTTTTTTCTCTTGCTCTTTCTCCAAGTCTCCTTAGCCTGAGAACTTTGGTGTGAGAGCTCCCACAATCTTTCCCCACCTTTCCCAAGTCAAATCCTCCGTCAAATACCCACTGACGGTGAGAACTCTAGCGAACCGAGGCTTGAAATGTTCCAAGGAAGATTCTTGTCGATCTAGAGCTTTTCAGAATGGGATTTCTTCTACAAATAGGAGCTTGGATAGTCTACAAGTGCAACAAGCCCAATATTTCCCGAATCCACCGTGTGGATTAGGTAAAATCACAAACACTAGACTATAACACTTAGATCTAAATAACTCATTGCTTGGTGTGTTTTAGAATGCGATTTCAACTCCCCATGAATCATGTTCATATGTCGAGCTAATGTTTCAAATTTTGTTAGATTTGGTGCACCCGATCGAGAGAACGAGCCAAATTATTATTCTAGGGCTCAGATTTGGCTTCCAGTCACTTACTGATTTGATTGCTGAGACGTATTAATTTATCGATGTTTTTACCGCTGTATTGATTATTGATTATTGATTTCCGTACTGCATTGACTACTGATTTGATTTCCGCTGTACAGACTTGATTTCATTAACTATGGATTTCCGTATTGCATAGACTCATTGACCATTGATTGACTCGATTTGATTGACCTGCATATTGATAGCATCGCCGTGCTTTGATTTCAGTTGTAGGCTTTGGTGACCTGCTGGGCATATATGAATATATAAAATTAAACTTCAAGTGATTCAAGATTATTTATTTACTAATTGATTATTTATAAAGATTTTCAAATTTATTTAATTAGTTAACTACAAAAATTAGCACTAACATTAACATATCTCAGGCCATGAATGAGAAAAGTATAGGGTTGCATTAGGTAGTTAATTGTCAGCATAATAAAATGTTAAATAAACATGACATGGATGTTTTAATACATTGTGATAATGTTAGGGCTTTCCCTATAAGCAACATGCTATATAAATTGAATACAACAAAAAGTGTGCACGGGTTGCTACACTGAAGCTCAAGTTCTATGTTAAAGAAGTAAGGGTTCCTATATTATGGATGGTAAAGCTACTAAATGAAACTTGAATTAGAATAGAAACTTAAAATATAAGAACTCTCACAAAAAAAGCTATTAGAATTAATGGTTATTATGATTCAAGGGAAGATGAATATTTTATGTATTTAGGAAATTAAATGGGTTGTGGAAATGGTTATAGAGATTAATAGTCTAGGATTTAAACTTTGGCATTCAATTTCGAGTTGTACTAAAAATGGTGTATGTGTGATTATTAAAATGAATTTATAGAATATTTTTATAAAAATTAATAGAATTAGATATTGAATTATAGCTTTAAATAATATTGATGTTAAGATTATTAATATTATAAGTGCTTATGTTTCTCAAGTAGGATTAGATATGTGCAAAAAAAAATGAAATACTTAAAAGAATTAATACAAATGATATATATTGATAGAACAATTTTTATTATTGAAGATTTAAATGAGCACATTGGTATGCTAGTAGAAATTTTAAAAAATAATCATGGTGGTTATGAGTTTGGGGTGATTAATAATGGTCATAGGACCATATAAAATTTTGCTCTAACTTATGATTTTGTAATTGCTAATACTTTATTTAAGAATATGAAGGAGCATCTCATCGCTTATAAGAATGGTGATAGTAAAACTCAAATTGATTATTTTCTTATAAGAAATATAAATTATTTAGCTTATAAAGATCTTAGAAGCATTCATAGTGAAAGTTAATGTAACTAACATCACTTATTAGTTTTTATACTTTAAAATGATTGGGTGTAAAATGAAAAACATAATAAAATATTTCCATATAATTAAAATGGGTATTTAAAGAATGCTAATAAAAAATATATTTGAAACTAATAGTCAAGATTATAAGATTTAGATTCTTCCTCTTGAAACTAATATTATATGAGAAAAAGTTGTTTGTGAGATTAAAATGTTACAAATTATTTACATGAAGAATCAAAAGGGAAAGCTCCCAATAGTAAAAATAGTTGGTGGTGTAATTAAAATGTGCAAGAAAAAATAAAATATAAAAATATTTATATTAAAAATTGATTTAGATGTAAAAGGTTAGAAAATTAGAATAGATATGGAGGAGTTTGAAGGGAGTTTAAGAAAGTAACAGGTGATACAATGAATTTAATTTTAGTGAGTTATATAATAGATTACATACAAATGTGGGCAAATGATATATGTATAAATTTATCAAGCAATGAGATAGGCAAAGTGAGGATTTAGTTCTAGTACATTAATAATGAAGATCAAAAAATATTTTTCTTAGAAGATGATATTCAACATAGGTGGATGAGATATTTTGATAAAGGTTATGAGAATATGATTGACTTTAATGATCTTAGCATGCTAAATGAAAATAATTATTATTATTTTTATCAACATATTAGTGAATTTGAAGTTAGAGAGGCTTTAAAAAAATAAAGCGTGAAATATAGTTGGACCTCATGATATTCCAATAGAAGTATAAAAATCCTTAGGTGATCAAGGAATTTTCTGGCTTACTAAAATTGTTAATATTATTTTAAAGACTTAAAAAAAATGTTAGATGAGTGAAAAATGAGTGTTTTGATTCCTACTTTTAAGAATAAAGATGATACATAAGAATATACAAATTATTGATAACTTATGTTAATGTTTCATACATTAAAATTATGAGAGAGAGAGAGAGAGAGAGAGAGAGAGAGAGAGAAAGTAATTGAGCAATGGTTATGACGAGATATTGTCATTATTCAAAATCGATTTGGATTCATGTCGAGTAGATCTATTATGGTAGCTAAATATTGACCTTGTTTTGACTCAACTCCTTGGGTCAAGTGGTTGACTTGGTCAAATTGACCAAGCCAGGCCCCAATACCACCTCCCTTAAGTTTAGTGGGTCAAACCAAATCTGTTGAGCCCAAGCCTAGGCTCTAGGTCAACCTAGGTTGACCCAAACCCCATTGCTTGATTTCAATTCAAATCCAAAGCTTCTTCGACTCAATCATCTTCCCCCTTGGACTTAGTGGGTCAAACCCAAGCCATTGGGACCAAACCCATACCCTGGTAACCTAGTTGACCTAATTACCTTAAATGGGTCATTCCAAGTTTTAATTCAATCTAAACCCTATCTCTTGCTCAAACCCCTATCCCTTGGATTTATTTGACTAGGTTGACCAGTTCAACCCTTGAATTGGTCAACCATAGTCTTCCTATGATCAATTTGACCTATTTAAGTCAAGTTAACTCCCTTTTAATGCCTTGAATTATTTCCTAATGCTCCCTTCATGAAAATCCCATTCAAATTTATTCCTCTCCCTCCTAATTAACCCTAGGATAGATCTAGGTCGTCGATCATGAGTCTAGGGCTTTAAATATAAGAGATTAGGGCTTCTTAGGGAACTTTTTGGTCTTTCTCTTTCTCCAAGTCTCCTTAGCCCAAGAACTTTTGTGTGAGAGCTCCCACAATCTTTCCCCACCTTCCCCAATTCAAATCCTCCATCAAACATCTGCTAGCAGCGAGAACTCTAGCGAATTGAGGCTTGAAATGTTCTAAGGAAGATTCTCATTGATCTAGAGCTTTTTAGAATGGGATTTCTTCTACAAATAGGAGTGTGGATAGTTTACAATTGTAACAAGCTCAAGATCTCTTGAATCCACCGTGTGGATTAGGCAAAATTACAAACCATATATTAGAACACTTAGATCTAAATAACTCATTATACCGTGTATTTTAGAACGCAATTTCAACTCCCCGTGAATTTTCTTCATGTGTAGAGCTAATGTTTCAAATTTCATTAGATTTGATGCACTCGATCGAGAGAATGAGCCAAATTATTATTCTAGGGCTCGGGTTTTCTCTCCCGTTGCCTTGGGCATGATCTCAACCGTTGATCTCAATGGTCAAGATCCTATCGTTCCAATGTTCGGATAGACCGTAGAGCTCAATCCAGTGATTATGATATCCTTCCGATGTGATCTTGACCATAGAATCGAAACCACACTTCATCCGACAGAAGCCATGCAGTATTGAATAGGTTAAGTCAAAACCGTGTGGACCCGCAATCATGGGATGCTGATTACGTGACGACACAATTATTATTATTATTATTATTATTATTATTATTACTATTATTATTATTATTATTATTATTATTATTATTATTATTATTATTATTATTATTATTATTATTATTATTTAATTTCATTTTAAATCAAATATTTTGGTATAATAACTAAAAATTTTTATGAAATAATGTATTTTCATTTAAAATTATTTTTTTGTAACAAAATTTTTTTCATGTATTATTTATCTATTATTTAATTTTTATACCATCTAACTATTATTTAAATAAATAATATGCTAAATATTTTAAAATTAAAAATTATTTTTAAATTATTTTCAAACCTCACTCGGGTGACCAGTGGATCTCCCATGAGTATGAGCATGAAATTATCTTTTATTCTACTTTTTTAAACTTGTATCTTTATTTTCTTTAATATATATATGTGTATTTTAAATTATTTTTAATTTCCCCATTTTTTTAGAGATCCACTTTGTGGAAAATTAAATATAGATCATGCGCATGAATGGCATTCATGGGGAAGTGAATTTGGGTTTCAATCACTAACTAATTGCACTTTAAATGTGTTGCACTATTGTTTTTATTATCTTTTATATGTGTAGGATGTACGAGCACCTAGCTTAGGCCCTACTAGATCTTAGAATTGGTGTGTTTAATTTTTATGCATTCCTGCATGCTATCCTAAGGGTTAATCTTGAACATGTCTTTTAAACTTATTCAACCTAGTGACACCCTAAAGATAATAATTAAGGACCAATCTAGCGAACTTAGAAAAATTTTAGGAGCTAGGGTAGCCCCTTAATTGGACTTTAATATAAACCTTAATTTAATTTTAATTAAAAATCATTTTTTTAATTAAATTAAATAATTAGAAATTATTAAAAATTCTAAATTTTCTCCAAACACTTAGGAACACCTCTTTAGGTCATTTTTTACCATTGGGGGCAATTCCAAGTAATTTGGAGGTATTTGGATCAAAAATCCTAAAATATCCTTTATTAAGCAACTTTTAATAATTCATTAATTACCCCAAATTTAAAAATTAATAATTAATTCTAGAAAAATCTAAATTGGACAAACTATGAGGCATTCAACTCTAATTAAAATCTAATATTTTTAAAAATATTATTTTTTCCAAAAACTAACCTAAATCAAAAGGTCAACTTTTTGGTCAACTATAGTTCGTTAATTAGGGTCTAAAACTTCTAAAATTCGTAACTTTTCCTAGAAAACTCCAAATTTAGCAAACTCGTAGTCTAATTACTCCCCTTAAGGCCTAATATTTAATTAAAATACTAGAACCTATAAACCTAGCATATTTCCAATAGTGACCTTTTGGACCCCCTTAGCCTAGTGGATAAGAGGACTCCGAACCTTCTAAAATTCATTAATGCAACTTAAACTCTAAAGAACATCACCCCAAGCATTAAAATAGATCAATAAACTAAATTAACTAAAGGGGATCCCAATTCATTAATACTTAAGCTTTAATCAAATTTCCCCTTTTAGCTTTTAACAAACTCAAACACAAAGTAACTTGAACTAATTACCTGATATATGACCTATCCAAAGTCACACAAGCCTACTACACACACATAAATTTATTAGGGAGGCACTTCTAGCTCTAGGATTAGGGCTAGTGTTTAGCTTTATTTTTTATTTTATGTGATGTGATACTTCTTCCTATGGCACGTGTGATTGACTTGTTTTAGTTTGACTTGTTATAATTGATGTAATTTTTATATTTTACTTATGATGTGATGTGTGCGATAGATCACCCATGGGCTAGGGGCGCTTTTGCTTCTTATGTAGGTGGCCATGCTTATGCAGTGCTAAAATAAGGGGGACAAAATAATTAAAGCTTTAAAAGTAACAATATTTCTGTAAATGCTCCAAAGACTGCTTAGCCCCCCCCCTACCCTCTAAAACTTGTTTACCCTTTCTGCATGAATATTAACTGCTTGATATGTGATATATAAACTGCTTGAGATTCTTTTCTTTATTAGGATAACCATGCAGGAGAGTCTATTTTTTTTTTCAAATGTAATGTAATTTATAAATTATAGAGTTTTAAAAGTCTTCAAAAGTGGACATTTCAAACACACGGTATCCAAAGAGAAAAAAAGGCTCTTGATAGAAAATTTCTTAGTTATTTGGGTATCCTTCTAGAGGACGAATCATATGGAGCCCGAAGGAGATGAGTCAGAGGAAGATGATCCAAAGGAAGATGATCCAAAGGAAGATGATCCGGAGGAGGACGATCCACTTAAAGATGAAGACTTGAAGATTAAATATCTTGCTTTTAAGACTTACATCATTTAGTAGGATTAGAATCCAGATTATTGTCGATGGGGCCTGACCACTATTATTTTTCTGCATATCCTAGGTTGTACTTATACGATACTTGTTATGAACCTTTTTCTTTACTTTACTCTATAGATTTATATTGATGTGTTTATATTGATTGCGTAATAGAACTTGCTTATTTTTCTTAGGTTTCTTTCTTGCATGTGCTTCGCCTGATTTTACTAGGCTCTTTAAGGACGAAAATTTTTTAACTCGTAATTAAAAATTAATAATTTAAGGATTAAATAATATAGAAACATAATGTTATAGGGAATAGCTAAAATTTTCTAGGGACGCATGCATATTATTGCAAGTTTCTCTCTGCTTCTATAAGACACTTCCTCGCCTATGAGGGTGAGGTGTCGGACCTAGGGAAGTCTAGTCATTTTTAAAAATTATTTCCTATAAGCCTTTTTAAATCTCAAGCATTCATGATTTGGAAACCTTTTAAGTAGTATGTATATTATTATAAATCAACTAAATCAAAATTTTAATTGCATTAGCTCTAGGAGCATTCAACATTTATAAGTTAAAGACCAATTATGAAACTCTCTAGAAGTGAGCCTTACTTTCAAAACACTCAGCCAACCTACCCATCTTTCATAAAGACTGGATAGTATGGATTTTACGCGCTTAGGTGGTTAACTAGCATTCCTTTTCAGGTAAGATATGTCACGACCCAACCCGACCGGGACGGATCCCGCTCGCATCAGGCCGCGACACAACTAACAAATCCAGGATTTGGCTTTGGAATTTGCTTCATAACTTTCTTCCAAATATAACACAGACAGAAAAATACAGAGCTACTATAAATATCCAAACACAGCGCAGTTCATCTATCTTTTCTTTCATCAAAATAATCATATACAGATACAGTGTATGGCTTCAGACAGAAAGAACAGAACAGAACAGAAAAGACATGACTGTACAAAAATCAAAAGTATCAAGTACCTAATCACAGATCACACTTAGAAAGTCTAGTCCAAGACCTCCTTCCCTTTCCTAGAACCTGAAAACCACACAGAAAATAAGGATGAGCTAACAGCTCAACAAGACATCAATCACCAATCAAAATCATCAGAAACTCACATCAGAAATCACATCAAAAAAGTATCCGTACAGAAATCGAACAATCGTACAGAAATCGTATAACAAACAGAATAGATAATAGCTCAATCAGAAATCAGACATCGAATATGGAAACTGAAATCATATCAAATCGGATATCATAAAGCTTTCATGTCACAGAGCAGACAAAATCATACGGAATAATCAGAGTCATACAGAAATCAGATAAAATCACATTACAGCTTTACAGAACAGATAATGTCAGAACAGAACTTCCTTCCAGATGTCGGAACTTCCCCTCTTCCCCTTATGACTCTCTTTTGTGCATATAGCACCAAAACTTCCCCTTATAGCTCCTTTTTGTACTTATAGCACCAGAACAGAACATATATACAGAATTTCAGATTTAAGAACTTCCCCTTATGTCTCCCTTCTTGGACCCAGACAACGGAATCACAAAGGATTTCGGCCTCTTATAACTCCCTTCTGATAGCATTCAAATCATCTCTTTTCAGAATTTCAGAAATCGTACGAAAACTCAGCGGCATAACGGCAGTATACGGAATTTACACAAAATTCACAGATCCAGAAATTTACCAAATTACCACAGAACATTCACAACAACATTATAAGACTTTCATTGTACTGACAAAATATTTTTCAACATCCTGATAATTTGCAGTTCAATTAAAACACCGCAGAATTCAAAATGTCAGATACAAATCTTCCAGAAAATACTCAAAACGTGCATAATTATCATCTCAAAGACATACCAAAAGTTACGCGGTAAAACCTTTGTCAGGAGAAAATAATACCAGAAATTCGCTAACGGAAACAAAATCCGTAACAGAAAATGCGTCAAAAATCTCATTTCTGAAAATTGAGAAAGGCGGAATGTGCCTTACCTCGAGTCGGTCAACTTCTCTAACTACCACAACGAATGAAAACAGACCGGAGTCACTCAAAAATCCTCTTTTCCTTCTTTTCCTTCAATTTTCTCTCTCCTATACGTCCTTTCTTTTCCAAAAATATCTCATTTCCTTATATATCAAGAATGATCGTACTGGACGATCGCAACTTCGTCCCGGACGATCTAGGCTCTAGACGAATTTCGTCCAAACGAAATTAATTATCGTCACGGACGACTTGGGCTCTAGACAGATTTCGTCTAGACGAAATTAATTATCGTCCCGTACGATTTGCTCTCGGTAAGAATTTTGTCCAGACGATCCTACTTTCGTCCAGACAAACCATACAGCCATAACTGTTTTCCTGCACAACCTGTACCGATTGTCCCGGACGATTGAACTTCGTACGGACAAACCTGGGACCAAAAAATGGTCTCTACAAGATATAAGCCCAGATGTATTAGCTAAGACACAGGTGTTAGTATTGGGTGTGGAATGATAAACCAATCTTAGATTTAGGATTCATGGCTACTACGTTCGGTGTCTCATAGTATGTCTCATTGGTGGGTAAGTTCCTTTTTCTTTATGGACTATAAATCTTGCTTATTTGCATCACGTAGATGATGCCACATACATCTTTTCCCTTTGCATGCTTTGAGTGATTTGTTTCCTTTTCGATATCCACCTTCTTCTTAGTGCCTTAGTCCCTCCAGATGTTATTGTGAGCCATGTGTGTTGACTGAGCTCACTTGAACCTTTTTTTCCCTTTGAGTAGGATTTCTTATTCTTCCCTTTGTGATAATCCCTTTTCTGGAAGGAATAATGTTGGATCCTTAATCGAGAGTATTCTCAGGCTCCGACCTGAGATGTAATTAACCACGGAGTCTTACGCTCGTGGGAAACGGAACTCCACCATTAAATAAACCCCACTTGGACTAATGTATAGGGTGGGAGAAACTCGGTGTTTCGATCAGGTTAAGCATACTATTTCCCATCGGGGTGCATTGGCGAGAGCCACTATTCTCAATGGTTAATCGTATGTATGATCTAATATGCCCTTCTATTGGCTGCTTGCGAAGAGCGCGAAGGCCTGCGATCATTTCTATCCCTCGGGGTGGTGCGGTCGTATACCCTCTACACTCTGTAGCGGATCCCTTTCGGAGGTCCACACTATACATTTGTTGAGAGGGTTGATGGAAAAGTATATAGAGGGTAAGGAGGATGTATATATGATATTTACCAATTTAGAGAAAGTATATGATACAATTTCAGGAAAAGTTCTTCGGAGAGTTCTAGAAAAGAAAAGAGTTAATAATTCTTATATTCAAGTCATTAAGGATATGGATAAAGAAGTTGTTATTATTGTTCAAACACAAGATGTTTTTACCAAGTATTTTTTCTATTTTAGTTGGATTACATTAAGGATCAACTTTAAGCCCATTTTTTTTTTCTTTAGTCATAAATATTCATACTAGACACTTGCAATAAGATGTACTTTTGTGTATGTTTTTGCTGATGATATTTTTTTTGTTAATAAGAATAGAGAGGGAGTTTATGAGAAACTTGAATTATGGAGGTTAATCTTAAAGTCTAAAGTAGCGGGATTTTTACATTAGGTGATCAAGTCATTAAAAAGAGTGCATGTTTTTGATATCTTAGGTATAATATTAAAATAAATGGTAAAACAAATTAGGATATTATTAATAGAATTTAAATTGGGTGGTTGAAGTGGAGGAATACATCGAGCAAGTTGTGTGTGAAAAAAATACCCCTCAACTTTAAGGGAATTTTTTTTAGATGGTAGTGAGACATAGAATGTTTTATGGCGCAGAATATTGACCAATAAAATGAGGCATCAAATTAAGTGTTATAGAGATAAGGATGCTCAAGCGAATGAGTAGCTTTACACTTAGAGATGGAACATGAAGTTAAGTATATGCATGAAAAGGATCGAGTAGCTCCAATGGCTAATAAGATTAGAGAGAGTCACCTTAGATGGTTTGATCACATAAAATGTTGGCATTCTTATGACTCTTTTAGGAGAGTAAATGTATTGGATCTGGCCTTTGCTAAGAAAGATAGAGGAAGACCTAAAAAGCATAGTTAGAAAGCATTAAAAATGACTTTTTTTTATTAGATATAAATGAGAATCTAACTCTTAATATGACACAATAAAGAAAAAAATTTCATGCATGTAATCAACCCCATTTAATGGGACAAATGCTTGTTATTGTTGTTGTTGTTAATAAAAAAAAAACTATTATTATTTTTAATACCTTCTAATTTTAAATATTTTTCACCTTATATTATTTAGCATCTTATTTTAATACAAAATGTATCACGATATTAATACAATTTTGTTTGCAATACACAATGTGAACGAATGGATATGAGTAGATCGTTCTAAACAAACAAAAACAAAAAACAAAAACAAAAACAAAAACAAATGCCTTCCGGCTGAAACGTCAATCAATCGGTCATCTTCAAATGTAGAAACCAAAAAGCTAAAGAAAATAGAACTAAAGAAAAGCCAATGGATGGATGCATGGATTAGCAAGGCAATCCGATCTTGCAGTTAAGGGTCCCAGAGTAGCGTGTGAGCCTGGTTACGAACGTCCCTGGCTTGGCCCTCATCATATCATGCCTCGTGTATCTGCTAATAAATCGTTGCCCTGACTCAACGAAGAACGCTCCATTTATCATCAGATCACCCTGCGACTTCCACGTCCACTGGCTCCAGATAGCCTCCGGTGCATAATCCCTTTTCGTCACCTGCTTGGCGTTGATATCCGGCGGAGCAATGTATCGATTCCCCTGACTGATAACAGTGGGATGCTGGCTTCCCCCGACGGCGTACATTTGCCAATGTGTGTAGTCATTGTTGACGACATGGACAAAGCCCCACCGGCAACGCGGCATCCGTTGCACGAGTCCACGCCCGAAGTGGTTGAAGGCAACCGTTACCTGCGGTGAGGAAGCCAAAAAATTTGTGAATGCTAAAATATACTTAAGAATTTTGAGGGATCTTAAATTTACCTGCATAAGGGCATCCCCGGCGAAGGAGTCGCTGGCGCCAAAGAGCATTACATCGTCATGATTTGTCATGTGACAATTGGAAATGGTGATGGCGGTGGATCCCATGATGGCGTCTATTAGGCCATCAGCACAGTTGGACATGGATATGTGGTCAATCCATATGTTGGAGGCACCGTAGATGGAGATGCCATCACCATCGCTGCGAGTGCGAATGCCATAATGTGAAGGGGAGTCGCGGATCATGCCGCCGTTGCCAGGGCTGAGATGGTGGATGTGGAGGTTGTGGATGATGATGTGGTGGACGAATTGGATGGTGATTTGGGCGCCATAGGCGATGTGGATGTTGGCGCCACGACCGTCGATGGTTTTGTAGCTATTTACTATTAGCTCCTCGTTGAGGCGGATCACCATGTCACGGGCGAACACTATCCACAATGGCTCAGCCTAAGTATATATCATGCGAAAGTTGTGAACCTAATTAAGCTTTTAGTGAGAGGGGATTAAATTAAGACAAAAACAAAAATTTAGGATCATATACGCTTAATTTTAAAGTAAGGCTAATTTTATTATATATATATATATATCATTGATTTATTAATCCTTTATATTATATAATTATCGATCTATATGGGACAACTTTATCAATTTTTTTTGCTTTTTCGAGCAAAGCCGTATTTTTACGTCTACTACTTTCTTAGACTTTTAAGAAATTTATGTAGTGATAAGCTATTTCTTGCAATCAAATTTGCTAATATATTACATCTATACATTTTCTAAATGTATATGTAATATTTATAGTAGTTTTGAAAATTTTATTTCTCATATAATAACTAGCATTACATTTATTAAAAGCTTCACTTGTCCTAAGCGAATCCTATGAGTCTATTTGAGCCTGCCACAGCTTTTATAAAAGTTGCTTTAAAGTTTTTCTATGAAAAATAATTTTTTTTAAACTACTATAGATATTTTAAATATATTTTTTTCATTAAAGTCATAACTTTTTTTACAGCTTTCACATTCTAATATTAAAACAAAAATCAACTTCTCTTCATAAAAATTTCAAAAAATTAGTAAATAATCAATAGCCAAATGATAGGGTGACAATAATCTAAAAATCAAAGTAATGAAAAAGTGGTCCAAAATTATTCTTAAATTTAAAAGACTAAAACAACTTAATTATAAAAGATGTTCAATTCATTGTATCATACTTATAAAGTCTAGTAATTTAATTATATTTATCTTTAAATTAAGTTATTAAAGAATAACATGTGAACCATAAAATAAATTGTGCATTAATAAAATTAGCACCAATTTGATAAAAAAAATGTATCATGAAATTTGAGTATAATTTACTATTATTATTAAATTTAAATTATTATGACCTGAATAACGGCATGGCGAAGTGTCCCCGGCTTGGGGTTGACAAGATCATTGTCGGACGCATCTGTCACTACATAGAAGCGACCTTTGACACCACCTATGGCATTGCGGCCAAAGCCCTTAGCACAAAAGGCCAATCTCTTGCGGTAACTGGCCCAATTAGATTGGCAGCGCCAGCATCGATCAATGGGGTTTGTGGCCCAGCATGGATCTGTAGGACTTCGCTTCCTTGATATTAGGGATCTGTGTGTATTGTTCTTCTCCAATGCCCTATATACAAGATGTATATGCAGATAATGTCAGTATTCTCTCATCTTGAAGTATTAATGCTAATCGTATTTGAGTGAAGTAAATTTGAAATGACTGATGACCCATTGGTTGATAAAGATGATTTCATTTCTAATGTCACATATTGGAGTCATGCATTTTACTATTTATCACTAACTATTAAGAAAGATAAGCTTATCAAGGTTTATGAAATATGAATCGATGGGCACGGGCACACAATTCAGGGCAGCCATGGTTTGCATTAATAAGAACTTGTCACTTGCATGGGAGCATGAGAAGCTGTAACCAAAATTATATAAAATAATGAAGTGGTAATGTAGATGTAAGTTAAAACTTTTGTATTAGACTATTTTTGTTCGTTACAAAGAAGATCTTGTCACATGCAGAGAATATTAAATGATGCATTTATAAAGTGGTAATATTGCATTTATTATATAATATAATGGAAGTTTGAACTTTTGTTTAGATTAATACTTTTATAACAGAATTAGAATACTCATAAAAATTAAAATCAAATTTATAATAATTTTAAATAATGAAAACTTTAAAAAAATAAGTTGCCTAATAAATTTCAAAATTAAGATTATATAAAAAGATTAAACATCTTAGTATATTATAAGTTAAAGTGATTTTATTTAATATTTTATATTTTTTTATTTCAAGGAAAGAATGAGCAATTGAATTTCTAAAGACATAACTCCAATGTATAACATCTTTTAACAGACTTCTCCAACATAGGAGTTATATTCCATTCATATTTATTTTAAGGGAATTATTTAAAAAATAATAATCGGTTAGTGATGTCTGCTAACGATGCAACCAAATAGACCATGATGTGGGTGATTATAATTTTTCGGGGCATTTAGGCCAACTAATACAAACTCACACACACTCACACCAATATTATTATTATTATTATTATTATTATTATTATTATTATTATTATTATTATTATTATTATTATTATTATTATTATTATTATTATTATTATTATTATTATTATTATTATTATTATTATTATTATTATTATTATTATTATTATTATTATTATTATTATTATTATTATTATTATTATTATTATTATTATTATTATTATTATTATTATTATTATTATTATTATTATTATTATTATTATTATTATTATTATTATTATTATTATTATTACTTTTAATATTTACTTGGCTTGAAGTAAATTGAAGGTAGTGTAACGGATAATAATAACGATGGCTAGTAGCGAGCGGCGAATGTTCTAGGTGGTAGTGGTGGGCTATAGTGATGGCACTACTAAAAAAGTTGTGTTTTCACAACACTTGTTAGGAGCGGTTTGAAAACTACTGTTAAAAAGAGTTTTTTTAATCGGTTATAACTGCTACAATTTGCAGCAGTTTTAACTGGTGCAATACAAACTGTTTTAACCGTCGAGATAGCGAAACATAACCCTAGGTCTTAAACTCGATCGGACCCTATCTTCTCGATCACCTTTGCTCGCATTTTTTATTTTCACCTTCTTTGCAAGAGAGTGTGATTCCCTCGTCCTGCTCTTTTCTTCTTCGTACATAGATATTAGCATTCGATTGGTGAGAGAGTAGGTCGACTACATCAAAGCCTCAAGTCTGTTTGGTTGTCTTCAGCTCTTCTTGATCTCCTTGGCCGGTCGGTTTGTCCACTTATAACCTAAGGTTTCATTTAAAAAGTTTACATATAAACTATTTCTTGGTTTTGATGTCCATCACTGGCCAAACCTAGACGTTTCTTTGTAGTTTAATGTTAAGAAATTCAACTTATGTTATAACCTAGCCGTATCTTTGTAGTTTAATGTTGTATTTTGTCCACTAAACAAGATATATCTTGATCTTTATTTCTTTGTTTGATGTATGTTCATTATTTTTTTAAAAGTGTTCTCTATCCTAATGTGACGTCCCAGGCATCTATAGTGAAAGGATTTATTGACAGTCTTGATCAACCTCACTTTCCTGCTCCCTTGCCCTGACCTGAAAATATTAACCACGTATAATGAGCTTCAGAAAGCCCAACAGGTCACCAAAAACTACAACTGAAATCAAAGCACGGTATGAGAGCAATATGCATGTCAAATAGTCGAATCAATACTAATCACTTTCACATGATCATTGAATCGATGCAGATATGAAAATCAGTACAAAAGCAGTAATCAATGCAGTAACGAAAATCAATGTATAAACTGTAATCAGTACAGTAACAATAGTCAATGCGTAAATAATATCAATATAGAAACAGTAAAATCCTCAATCGACAGTAAAAGAATTAATAAATAGTATAAAAGTTCGTAAAGCTCAATGAATCAGCACGTGTGTCAAATATCTATAGTAATCATCGTATCTATATCATTAAAGAAATCCTCATATCATTAATATCAATCAAATCAGTCAATAAATTATCTTGTCAATAATATCAGTATATCACGTGTTTAGTGAAGCACATGTCACTTCAGTTGTTCCTTATGACTTGCTCAGTGCGTCACATGCATAATATAAGTACAGCAAATCAGTAATGGCAGTGCATGAATCAGTATCAGTAACAATCCAATGTCATGAACAATAATGCTATAATAATGAAATCCTGCAGTAATAGTAAATCCGTACAATAGCGATAAATCCATTCAATATCAGTGAATGCATCAGTAGCAGTAAATCCATATAGTAGCAGTAACAATGCTGCTAAACATACAATTCATTAAAGAAATCGTCGTATCTAATATATCCTTCAAATCAATATCGTATCAATCATAGCAATAAAATAAATCAAATTGTTAAATAAAGAAATCAATATCGGTCAATAATATCAATCAGTATGGAATCACATAAAACAATCAAATCAATAAAGCATCGTGAAAAATAGTTGAAATCAAATTAATACAGTAAAAACATATTCTATATCACGTGGTCAGTGTATCATATGTAGCAGATCAATATTCAGTGTATCAATGAATCAATGGTATCAATAAATCTATAGTATCGATGAATCAATAATATCGGTATCCATAGTATCAATGAATCAATTCAATATCAATAAATCCGTCGATATCAATAAATTCGTACGGTAATCAATAAATCAATCAATAATAATAGATTAATTCAATATTAGTAAATTCATAAGGTAATCATAAGATTAATACTCTACACATGCATTCCAGTATAATAGTCTTACTTAACAAGTACAATCACTGGCTATTAAGACGTTTTTCAAGGTTAGTATCGATGTTAGTAATTCGTTGGCTCAATAATAGAGTCGTCACCCCTGCCCGTCGGCGCAATAATCTCCTTATAACTCTCAAACGTTATATCACGTGATCAATAGAGGATAACACCAAACCCTTTTATTAAAGGAAAGACCGTCGGCCCACCATCTTGTACAGGTCAATCTTCAACCAACGATTCAACCATTCTTTACTTGTCTTTTAGTAATATAATAGTAGTAGATTCAATCATATGTCTACATTCATATACATCTTATTAAGACAATGAAATCAACAAACACAATTTAACTCAATTGAAGGAAATCCTTAAAATATCGTACAGTCAACAGAAATCCCAAACAAAGACAAAACACGCAGTTTCAGAAAATTACCAAATTACCAGAAATCGTATAAAACAACGTTTCAAAGCTTTACTTGTACTGAAACAATAATTTCCAATATTCAGA
Organism: Dendrobium catenatum; assembly: GCF_001605985.2. Lineage (NCBI taxonomy): Eukaryota > Viridiplantae > Streptophyta > Magnoliopsida > Asparagales > Orchidaceae > Dendrobium > Dendrobium catenatum. The sequence goes on along the minus strand of NW_021319373.1, from coordinate 503,292 downwards.
TAATTTTCTATTCAATAAAAATCGCACATAACTCAAAATATACGGTGAAAACATTTCATAAAATACTTAAATCGTGCAAAAATATCATTTCAATAGCATACCAAAAGTTAAGCGGTAAATATTTCATCAATTCAAAGATATGCACATTTTTCGGTAACGGAAACACAAAACTGAGCAGAAAAATACAAAAACACGAAATCTTTGAAATAAGAAATAGGATTCGGATTCTTTACTGCGAGACAGACAAATCTTCCAACTGCGTCATCAAACGAAAAGAGCTCCGCGGCCTCCGAAACCAAGTCTTTTTCCTTTCTTTCCTTCTCTTTCTCTCTCCTGCTTTTTCTCTCTCTTCAAAATATCTCAAATCCTCTATTTATCAAGCAGGATCGTCCAGGACGATGCCCAGATTGTCCCGGGACGAACTCCTCTGGACACGGATCGTACAGACGAAAATTAATTCCAATTTGTTTCGTCCCTGGACGATGCTCTCGGGAAAAAATTATTTAGTTCGTCCCGATGAACCCAGGTTTGTCCAGACGAACCATACAGATTTTCACAAATTTTTCAGTTCATCTCGTACTAAGGTCAGTTTGTACGGACTAACAGCACTAAAAAAAATGAAATTCGAAGGGGGTTTTATACCTATATAGTACTTACTATCCAATAAACATGATCTTAAGTTGCATAAATTTACCACTTCACCAGAACTATCCTGTTGGTAATTAAACCGCTGTGGAGTGTCGTTGCAGCGCATTACAATTACAGCGGTAGTGCAATAGTTTTAAAACCACTACAAAGAAAGTTGTGGTGTTTATAACCACTAGGATATGCCAAAAATTGTACTGCAATAGGCATATTTTTGGTAGTGTGTAGCGGGTGGTGATCAATGTGGCGTCCTATGATAACTAGTGTTTGCTGGCGGTAACAATTGCAATTTACAAATATGACAAATCTAATTATTTTTAAATATGTCAAAATAGAAAAAAGATGAATTTTAGATACATTAAAAATATGCTCCATTTTTTTTTACTTGAAATTAATTATCAAAATTTTGAAATATGTTGTCTTTGCATCCATTTATTTCAAATCAAACAACCCTAGAGATAAAACTTAGAGGAAAACTATGAGTGTAATTTTTGGGATAATAGTGCTATTTAAACAGAAGATTACTCTTCATTAAAATTAACTGCATTAGGGATTTTTAATATATTATTTTTGTTAGAAAAGGATTGATATATAATTTAAATTAATGATTTTTTTATCAACGTTTCATAATGGTTAAATTTTACTCACGCGAATAGAGAATTAATTTGAGTATGCAAAGTAATTATTTGAAAATTTATATAATTATATTAAAATTTCAATAAAATATCTTCTTATTTTAAATATTTATCTTGCGCTTATATAATGCATTGGTAAGATGCTTCAAATTTTCTTGCCATTTTATAAAATTGACAAATGGAATAAGAATGCGCCTTACATGAACACATCTCTATTGAAGTCGTTGGTGGCCCCATGTGGGTCGGGGTTATAAGACTCACGGACCTTAGCGCGGGAAGCCTCAGCCCGCTTCTGCCAGAAATCGTCGAAATCACCAATGTGCGAGCGAACGGGCGCGGTGAGGATGAGGGCCGAGAAGAGGATGAGGAAGCAAGGCCTGAACTGTACGCACTCCATTCTTCTTCTTCTTCTTCTTCTCGCTTTTTTTCTTCTGTTTACAGTGCGTGTTTTCTTCTGTAATCGTGTTACTTTTTTTTTTTTTAAATCGGAAAGCAAAAAAGATTACAGATGGTCGGAGAGAGTCTGGAAAAAAAGGTTTTGGAAGCAAAGCAGGATAACCAGACCCGACCGCTGGCCGAGCGAACCTCGAAGATCGCTAGAATGTGAGGAACATTGGGTTGGTGGGGTGGGTATGTTTTTAGGGCTTCGGCTAGGGAATAGAGCTATATAGGATTGTTATGGAATCCAGTAGGAATAAACAGAGGAAAAGAAGGATCGGGCCGACAAGAGTGGCCAGCCATTAGCAATTCCGCATTTAGGGACGGGAGCTTTGGCTGCGCGTATTAGTTTATCTGGCTCTGCGTATTTGCATATCTGGCGGTTATAGATCTCCTATATTGTTAATATTTCCTTGATATACTTCTCTTAGCACGGAAAGGTGAAGGATGAGGAGAGAAAATAGAGAGGGTGGTTTTTAAGGGCGATTGGATCGTTTAAGAAATCGGGAAATTTTGGTTTTATTTGGTTTGGGTGGAAGCGAATGGAAATGGTTTTGGAATATTTCAATAACAAATACGGGGATTTTTTTTTTTCATTTGATTTTAATTGAGGATCTAATTGGTTATTTGAAGTCTAAAAATATACTTTAAAAAAGAGGAAGTTTGTTGGACTCATCATTTAATTTGTGTGGAGTTAGAGATTAATATTGAGCTAAAATATGCAAAGAAATATTTTAAATGTAGTAATTTTAATTTCACAAATAAAATAAATGAAAATATATTTTTTTATTAAAACTTCGTTTTTCCCATGCAAACAACCAAATAAGGCTTCCCATGAAATGAAATTATTGAAAACTTATAGTTCACATAAAATTCAATTAGGCTTTGCTGGATGAACTTAAAGAAGACTTGATAGAGAAAACTTCAAGCAATTTCACTCATTTAGTTTCTCTTTTAATGGTTTAAAATAGTAAACCTTTATTAGGATTGTAAAAAAATTTATTTGATCAAATCAAAACTTTGATGTGAATCTTATGTCTTTAAACAGCCAAAAAAAATCAAACATATTCTCAATCTTTCTTTATTCGAATGAACCTGAGGCAAAAATTAGTTTTTCTTACACGACATCATCTCCTTTTCAGGGCCTTTTCGTTTCTTTTTTCTTCTTATAAGCAAGAGAAACGCATAGAACACCATTATTGCAGAATAATATTCCAATCAACCTCTAATATAAATGACACTCTCTCAAAACATAGTAAAAATAATCTATGTTGCCTCATGAGGAGCAAAATAATTATTGGGATATAAACATGGCTACAACTTTACTATTATGATTTACTGATTTACTCACTACAGGAAAATATCGTTTTTCCGGTGGATTTTTCGGCTGAAAATTATGAAGTTTCCGACGGATTTTGAAATTTTCCAGCATATTTCTAGCGAAAATATTTTCGACGGTAAATCGAGTGTCGGAAAACTTTTCCGTTGAAGAAAACACGACGAAAAATTTTTCCGGCAGAATAATTCCAACGGAACATTTTTCCGGTGGAAAAAACTCCGTTGGCATAACAAAAACATGATTTAAAATATTAATTCCCGCAGGAGTTCCCGCCCACGTGGCCCGCAAGGCTTACTCGTACTGCGCTCAGTGTAGCCAATCCCACGACTGTTCACAGCCGTGGATATCTTTGGGATCGTAAGGTTGAGATTTAACACTCCCCCTTAAGCTGGGAAATATGGATCCATCATTCCCAGCTTGTCGATCATTTGGAGGAAGACAAGACTGTCCAATCCTTTAGTAAGGAAATCTGCAAGTTGATCCTTTGATGATACATGGTCAACACTTACTAGACCACTGTCTAGTTTTTAAGAAATTTGGATTAAATATTTATCTCTTTGAATTATCTTTTGACATGTCTGTATGTCCTATTTTTAATATTGAATATATAATATTTTAGTTTGGAATTTTTAAACCTCGTGATTTACAAGAAAACCTTATCGGTGGAGATTTTCTTTTAATTTTGTAGGTTCCTTATACCTCACAATTCTTGGATATTAATGCCATCAGTTTTGAAAAATTCACTCTAACAAAAGGTGTATAACCCATATTGATTTTCAAAAGACTAGCCACCTTATAACATATATTGTTTTAATTTTCGTCACTAATAAGCTTATGTTGTGTTGTTTTTCAACTATTAAAGATATGATCTACTTTTCCAAAGAGGACATTGGTGATGTTTCACTTGTATGGTCCTTATGCTTGTGATATGTGTTATTGGTAAGAGTCCCTTTTAAGTTAATGTCTTACCTGCAGTTAAAAAGCTATTGTGGGAAAATAAAATTTGAATGCCCATGTAGATTTGAGGTGCTCCTATTTTTATGATCAAATACGACATTGAGAATAAAACACTATCTCGACAGGTAGACAAATTATTCTACAATAGGTTCAAATATAAAAATAGGGTTTTTGAAATCATTCTTTTTTATAGTTGTTGCATCCTGGAATATTCACGATGATAGAGATATATATCGTTTAAAAATCTTAGCATTGTACGAAGATCCAACACGCAATCAAATAAAAAGAGAGTACAACATTCATAAGAGACACTAAGATTTTTACGTGGAAAACCCTTAAAAGGAGAAAACCATGGGGCCTAGCCCAGTTTGAATGAATCCACTAGTATTTGCAGTTGATTACAAATAAGGCTTTTAATCGAGGGAAGGCCATGGCTTGATGTAACAAATTTACACCATATAGAGTGTGTTACATGGTGTAAATAGGAAGAATCATTGTTGATATGTTCGTTTGGTCGGAAGGACTATAGTCGATGGGTGACAGAGGTTGGAAATAACATTGTTTGGAGACGGAGGTCGGATGGATCATACTTGGTGGGCGACGCAGGTCTGAAGGACCGTTGTCTGGCGAAGGAGGTCGGAAGGACTGTAGTAGGTGGGTAACGGAGGTCAAAAGAACCGTAGTTGGCAAAGGAGGTCAGAAGGGCCATAGTAGGCTGACAACAGAGGTTAGAAGTCCGGTGGTTGGTGGAAGTCTGGTGACGAGTGGAAGTTGGGCGTCAGATAGAAATTCAACAACCGACGGGAGTCCAATATCAGGAAAAAATTTGGCAATGGACAAAAGTCTGACAATGGGCGAAAGTTCTGCATCGGGTAGAAGTTCGGCGAAAGTCCGACAACTCATAGAAGTCCGACAACTGGCAGAAGTTCAACGTCGGGTTGAAGTTCGACGGAAGTCCGACAATGGATAGAAGTCCGATGACGGGCGGAAGTTCGGCATCGAGAAGAAGTCCGATGAAATTTCGATGATGGGTATGAGTTCAGTGACGGGTGGAATTTCGACGTCGGGTTGAAGTCTGTTGAAAGTTCGGTGACGGGAAGAAGTCCGACAACGGGCGAAACTTTGGCGTCGGGTATAAGTCCGACAAAAGTCAACAGACAGGCAGAACTTCGGCGTTAGTTGGTGGCCAGGCATAACTCTGGCGTCAGTCGATGGTCGGGCATGACTCCAACGTTGGTAGGCTGCCGGGTGGAAATCCGGTGGCGGTCGAGGAAGAGTCTGGTGGCAAGAGAGCTCTCTTCCTTCTCTTCTTGCATGGGCTTCCTTCTCTCTCCCCCTTTTGGGCGTGCCTTTTTATGAGAAATGAGGGGTCTATTTATAATTTTCTGAGAGTGGCATTACCAGTAAATAGGAGGAAGATCAAGGGTAATTTGAGAGTGGTTTAAATGGACAGCTGAAAATGACTGTTTAATAGGCATTTGAATGTCTTAACGACAAAAGAATTTTGACAATCTTGGGCTCGTTGGGTTCATCTCGTCGAGACGCTCGATTTGACTATAAAATGCACTTAGGGTCTTTGATTTGGACCTATTTGGGCTCGGATTGAGTCAAATTTGGTGTTGTCAGGTTCATATTTTTGAGATGTTCAGTTTAAATGTAAGTTTGCTGAAATCGATGTTCATATAATCCCGAATTCAAATTTTGAAGTTTCCAACTTGATTTTTGCCTTGAGATTCGTGTCCAATCAAGATATTTTTTTGATGATATATTAGTTGTCCCATATTTTTGGACGTCAAGGCTCTAGAAGTTTGAAAATATGTGTTACATAATTTCAAGCTATTTGAATCTAAAAAAATTTCAGAAAATTCTTACCAAAAATTTTTAAATAGCCAAAAATTGATTACAAAGCTGAGTTGAGCTTCAAAAATGTCAAAATTGGATTCAGAATGTTGAAAACGGTTCTAGAGACCCCATAAACATTTGATTTGGATTGTCCGGGTCGAAAATCTGGCTCGGACATGTGAAGGCAGCTGAACCGGCCGCCACCGCCTGCCACCGACGAAGATGAAATGACGCAACCCTTGGGGTGCACGGTTCTCTTGTGACTGGTTATATAACCAGCTGCTATAAGTATTTTTTTTTTTTGCAGTGGGGCTCACATAGATTTTTTTTAATTGAAGCGGTAATATATATATATATATATATATATTGATAATTTTTTTAAAATACGAAATTTGTAATTTTTGAGCCCCACAAATTTTCATTAAATTTATAAAAACGTTTTTTAAAAAAATTAAACAATTTGGAGGCAAAAGTTTTCCCTCATTTTCCTCCTATAAATGCCCTCTTGGGACAAAGGAAAAAAAATGCTCATTTTCTTTTCCTCCATTCTTCCTCTAACTTTCTTATAGTTGAGGCATTCCAGTGTTTTTTGTAGGGACATCCCCTATCAAATTTCAGTGCCCCTCTTTTGTGTAGAAGGAGATTTTTTCCTTATTCCTTTTTCTTCCTTATGTTAATTTTCTTACATTAGAGGCATGCTATTGTTTGAGATAGATGGCATCCCCTATAGAGTTTCAATGTCCCTCTTTTGTGTAAAGAAGTCATGATGAGAGCTTACTCTTTGAATAAACTATCCTTGACAAATGAAGATCAAATGCCTCTTGCATGCGAGGGTGATTTGAAAAGATATGGTGGCAATTGTACCAGGGAGGAAGGCCTGTAATTGTTAATAGATAAGAAGATTTTTATGATGTTTGAGTAGAATTCATTCAGCGATCAATGACGACGATCGAGGGAAGCACGATAACAGTCGGTGTCCGGATGGAAAGTTGAGGGAGATTGTTAGACGGTGTACTACTAATAGTAGTCGAGCAAGAAGCCGATGATGTCAGATATAAAGTAAAGGACCGATGACATACATCATGCAAGGGACGATGATGGCGGTGGTCCAATTGCATTCTTTTTGAAGTTGTTTGTTATTGGATAATATTAACTTGTATGCATGATGTTGATGCACTTTTAATTTCATCTTCTTGTAAAATGAATGTGTACTTGAACTGATGTGAAATTTACATAACTCCAATGATATTATATATGAATTTGAGATTATTATATAGGCCCAATGATATTTCTCACTTGAAATGAACTTATCCTTCAAAGTAAATTTATCCAGTGCCTTTTGATGCTTTTTGGTCTTTGTATAACTGTGCCTTTTGAGACTTTTTAGCCTTTTAAGCTCTATGAATAAGTGATGGCCCTGTCAATCACTTACTCTCATGGAATATTTCTAAAGAAAATGTTGTTTACTCAGAGCATTAATCGATGACGTTAATAAGTTAAGAGAAATCCACAACGGATATTTGACCTATAGGAGGTTGCTTGCTAAAGTATCACTCAATGATATTAACATTTATGGAAGTGGTCGAGAGAATCCACCAAGAATGTATAACCTATTCGAGGTTGTATATCAGAGCACTACTTGATGATATTAACATATATGAAAGAGATTGAGAGAATCCACCAAGGATGTATGACCTATCTGATGTTGTATGTCAAAACAATTCTCGATGATATTAACCTATATAGAAGAGGTCGAGAGAATCCACCAAAGATGTATGACATATCCGAGGTTGTATGTCAGAGCACTGCTCGATGACGTTAACTTAAATGAAAAAGGTCGAGAGAATCCACCAATGATGTATGACCTATCCGAGGTTGTATGTTAAAGCACTGCTACCCATGTGGAAGAGGTCGAGAGAATTCACTTATGATGTATGCTATCCATGGTTGTATGCCAGAGCGTTGCTCGATGACGTTAATAACCTATATGGAAGAGGTCGAGAGAATCCACCAAAGATGTATGATCTTTTCGAGATTGTATGTCAGAGTACTACTCGATGCCGTTAACCTATATGGAAGAGGTCGAGAGATTCCAGCAAGGATGTATGACCTATCCGAGATTATATGTCAGAGTGCTGCTCGATGATGTTAACTTGTGTAAAAAAGGTCGAATCAAATCCCCTTGAGATCGATTTTGCCTTGATTGGGAGGGGGCAAATGCAACGTGTATCTCGAATAAAAGGTGAAGAATGATCTATCATTAGATCGTTACTGCCTTTTTGAGGTCAAGATTAAGACCTTACCCAAGTAGTAGAAGTTCAGCAAGGGACTGTATAAAGCTTATAATTGATTGGAAGCATCCTTGTATTTGCTAGGATTTTCCTGAAATATCTTCTTGATCTTGCATCACAAAAGTATTTGTCGATGAAACACATCTATTGCAAATATTTTGCGGCGGAAGTGCGACAAAAAAAATTCACCGCGAATTGTGGCGGAATATCTGTCGCACATTTTGACGGAACATCCATTGCAAATTTGCTATTATTTGTGACATATTTTTCCATTGCAATCAACGATACTAAATCATTGTACCAAGGTTTGCGATAGAAATTCTGTCGCAAATTTGCCGGAAGCCTATAGAAGAAATAAAAAGATAGCTCCCGCTATCTATTATTGAGCTTTCCAATACTACGAATCAAAATAGTTTAAAAGCAATAATTAAATATAAGAAAAAGCACTACTAATCAAACAATAATATTCAAATAGCTCAAATAAAAGAACACATTCCTTAAAATTCTACAATTGTTATGACGCTATTAAAGTATCAATAGTTCTTATAGTACATCAAAATAAATAAAATGCATTAATAATATTTTTATAGACAGTCTAAGCGGAATCTGTCCCCGCTATCATGCTTGGTAGATGTAGTGCATGTTGATTTCCACCAATTTACTTTCTCAATCTTCTAAGCTCATCAAGTATTTGAATGTTCATGTCCACCAGTGTTTTTCAGACATTTTCTAACTCTGTCGTCAAGTTAGCCATATGTTGGCTATATAAACTCTCTTGGCTACCTGCGGAGTAGCTGGTAGCAGAAGAGTGTTGTCCATTGTATGCATGGGCTTACGAGCCCAATCCATAAACCTATCCCTTCTTCTTTCCACCTATCGCCTAAGATCAAGTGCGATAGTTAGAAACATCTATAGATCTTTAGAAGAATCATCACCTGCTACAGCCTGGCTCTCTTGAAGCCTTTATACTTATCATACAAAACATAATATAAGATTAATCATTATATAATCATCACTTATAATATTTTTGTAAGTATATCTCCATCCATTATACCATCACCATGAATAATAAACTCTAAGAGTAAAGACACTCATCCACTTAAGCATCCTCATCTATGCAACACTTTACTTAATATAATGCTTCTCTTTTAATGACAAAAAAACTACACCATAAAATATTGTATGTCTCACTACTATCTTATATAATTTTCCCTTGAGTTTGAGAGGGACTTTTCTATCATACAACAAGCCTGATGCATTCATCAACTTTAACCATCCAACTTGAATTCTACTGATAATATCTCCATCCATTACATAATCATCATGAACAATAGACTTTAAAAGTAAAGCCACTCATCCACCTAAGCATCCTCATCTCTGCAACACTAAACTTAATATTATGCTTTCTTTTAATGACCAACATTCTACACCATAATAAGGCATTATAGGTCTCACCATCATTTTCTCTTAAGTTTGAGGGAAACGTATCTATGACACAATAATCCTGATGCATTCCTCCATTTCAAACATCCAACATGAATCCTACTAATAATATCTCCATCCATTACATTATGATCATGAAGAATAAAATCTAAGAGTAAAGCCACTCATCCACCTAATTGTTCAATCTTATTCGCAGGTTTTATTTTCCAGCTGGCAAAAAGGTATTCCGATTTCTTATTCCATGTTAATTTGGCGGATCTTTAACAATTACTTTCCTGTTGATGATAACTTGAGGAAGAAAGGATTTTATATTATTTCCAAATGTCAATGTTGCTATCATATTGAAAATTTGAATCATGTTTTTGCTAATGGTCCCATTGCTCTTAAAGTTTTGTTATATTTTGACAATATTTTTATTTCTCAATTTTGTAAGTTGTACACCAACATTATTGGCATCTTGCAGGATTGGATGATCCCTAATAAAAAGCATATTCGGAACATTTTACCCATCATAATTTGTTGGTTTTTGTGGAATAGTAGGAATGAATCTAAGCATGAAAATATTACTATGAATGCCTCAAATATCATCATCAGAATTAAAGACAAAATTAGGCAGCTTTACTTAGCAAACTTGTTAACTTTACTTTTTTTAAAGATTATTCTTATACGGCTGAGTTTTTTGGTATTCCTATTGAGAATATTGATCATTCTTATAGAGATATTCTTGTTAAGTGGTTTAAACCCTTTGTGGGCTATTATAAACTTAATACCGGCGTTTCTTACAAAAATGAGAAAGCTGGTTGTGGTGGCCTTATTCGTGATTCTGTCGGTCATGTTATGATTGCTTTTGCTGGTCTTGGGATTGCCAATAATGCTTTCATGGCTGAAATACAAGCCTTAAAGTATAGTTTACATTTATGTTTATCTCTAGGGATTACTAATGTTTGGATAGAGATGGGTGCTTTGGTTGTGATTCATTACATTAATCAAAATTGTATCACGAATCCTTCTTACTTCTATCTCTCATATTTAAACAATGCTTGAACTTCATCAATTATTCTATCTCTCATATTTATAAAGAAGGTAATGCTACTGCGGATTTTCTAGCTGATTTAGGTTGTAATATGATGGGATTTGAGGATTTTGTTGGATCCTCACTGCCGGCCCGATTGGTGGGTTTAACTAGACTTGATCAGATGGGTATGCCTAATGTCAGATCTTCTTAATTATGTTTGTTTGGTTTTTTACCCTGGCTGTTTTCTTGACTTTGTTGCTGATTATTGGTGTTGGCTTTTTTCTGTTGTTGTGCTGCTATTATGTTGTATTTGGTTGGGTCTTAGCAATGATTGGGATACCTATTTTACTGAATTCACCCCGTCATGCCGCTCTCTTTTCCTTCGGTGGAGTTTGTTGTGTTGGTTCGATGGATTAAGGCATTTATCTTTGTTGAAGTTTGCTATTTATGTTGAATTTCTTGGGGGGGGGGGGGGGGGGGGGGGGCCAGCTTTTCCGGTGGGGGGGGGGGGGGGGGGTCTGCTGGACTACATTCTCGTTTATTATATGTTGGGTTGTTTGTTCCTTTTTTTCATGTTCCTTGCTGATGGTTTTGAGTGGTTTGCTTGGCCCTGATGCTCTCTCGTGTACCTGCTGCTCTCCAGTTGGGAGCCTGGTTTGTTTTGGCTATTATGGGAGTACGTTTGGCTGTTTTTTCCCTTGGGGGTGCTGTTGGATGGAGTTCTGTTTTTGTGATATCTCGGGTTACTACTGCAGTGGTTATGCTATGCTCGCCTTTGGATGAGATTTGAGTGGCAGCTGGGGTTATCTCATGAATGGTACATGAGCTATGATCTAATTGAAGACTTCAGATCAGTTGTCATTTTGCTAGTTTTACGATTTGTGTTTCTTTACTATTCTGGAATTGGCACCTTTGTGGTTTATTCCTTTCGGATTTGTGTTTTTGGAATGTTAATTATCAGGATCAATTCAGCAAATTTTGTAGCCCGTTTATTTTATTTTCTATTTGGCTTAGTATTTTTTCTAGTGTTCTTGCAGGCCTGTCTTTCAGGTTTTTGGAGATCAGTTCTCATTTTGTGCAGGATTCTATTTTGGTGGAGAAGGCGGTGCTGAACATGTTCAATTTTTTTCCTTCTTTTTTGGATTTTTAGAATGTTCTTATGTTGCCTTGTAATTGTGCTTAGTTTGGAACTCCGACTCTTAAGATCTTTTTTATTTTCTATTGTAGCTCGTTAGAGCAATTATGAGCTGGAGATCCTTTTAAGGATCTTGTATTTCCTTTTTTATTTAACTCGTAGGCCCGTTGGTGGGTTTTAACAAAAAAAAAATCCTCATCTCTGCAACACTTAACTTAATATTATGCTTCTCTTTTAATTGCCAACATTCTATATCATAAAGCATTGCAGGTCTCACTATCATCTTATAGAATTTTACCTTAAGTTTAGGAGGGTCTTTTCTATCATATTATAAGCTCTATGTATTCCTTCACTTCAACCATCTAACTTGAATTCTACTAATAATATCTCCATCCATTACACCATCACTGTGAACAATAGACTCAAAGAGTAAAGCAACTCATCCATCTAAGCATCCTCATCTCTACAGAACTTAACTTAATATTATGCTTCTCTTTTAATGGCGAACATTCACATGATAAATCATTGCATGTTTCACCACCTTATATAATTTTTCGTTAAGTTTAAGGGAAACTTTTCTATCACACAAAAAGCCTTAAATTATCAGCAATCTCCATGCATCTTCTAATTAACTCTAAAGTATGATCAATAGATTTGAAATGAAATGGAAGAAATATTACCTTCAACGCCGATATGATGCGACATGAAGGGGCTGTTTGGATGCCAGATTTAGGGTAGATTTATGTGATTTGGTCGAAGAAGCGCGAAGGGGAGAAAACTATCTTCACAGCGAGCAAGCTCTTATTGTTGCTTCCGATCAAAATGCCGATCCAATAGGAAGGGAATGTCTTCGTCGAAGGAGAGAAATCGAACAATGATGAAGAAGGCGAACAACGAAGATGGGACCGGAGAAGAACAATTACAAAGAAAATTTGGAGATGACAGACAAGCAAATTGAAGGAATGTCGTCTAAGGAGACGATGTCACATGGTTGTCGAAGGAATGTCTACGGGCATGACAGCAGAATAGAATTAGAGCGAATGAAAAAAATAATGAGGATGTCAGCTTAGATAGAAGTGTTTATGAAGGATTTGCGGCGGATTATCCAAAAAAAAAAATCCGATGCAAATCAATCACAAAATAAATGGTGAAAATTTTCGTCGCAAATCCGCCTCTATTTTAGAGAAAAAATTTTCCGTCGTAAAGTCCGCCGCAATTATTGAATTTCCTGTAACACATTGCATAAGGAAAGGGTTTCCTCTTTCTTTTGTCATGTTTACTATTGTAATGAATGCCTTTTCTAGACCCACGGAGACTAATGATTTCAATTCTACATTTTCCTGCATTTTCTAAAAGGAATGCTAGAGTCTCTGACCTCATATACATCGATGTCCTTTTTCTATTTTGTATGGCCTCTTATTCCAATCTCTCTGTCCTAGTGTCTATCCTAAATACTTTCAATAATTAGACTAGTCTCATTGCTAACATTAATAAATCTATTATTTGCTTCTCCAAATCTATGAACCCTTTAGAAAAGATCTTCACTCAAAGATTTTGGGACTTACTATTAAAGCTCTTCCTAGGGATTATCTAGGTATTACCCTTTCCACTAGATTGAATCAATCTTTAAATGATGAATAAGCTTATGGATGTTTGGAAGGGTGGAAGCAAAAGGTTCTCTCCTTTGATGGGAGATTCTAATTACTCTATTTTACCATATGGAATTATCTCACCTATTTTTTTAAATCCTTGGCTTATTTGGGTCTCTCTCATTGAGAAAATTGGGGCACAAAATTTTTCATGTTTTTCAACGTGATCAGAAAACTAGGTTATCTTAATTCATTAGCAACCTTCAATGATGATTACCATTTATGATTCTTCTATATCTTTCTTTTGGATTGGAAGAGATTCTATTAATAATGGGGAATTATACTCTCAAATGTTTCATGAGATTCCCAAAACTGTGTGCCATAAATATATTTGATTTAAAGGGTATGCTATTAACTAAGCTTTTCATGATTATAAATTTATTGAGGGTGGCCTAAAAATTACTGATTACTTCATGTTTTGGTGAATCATAGTTTTGTGTTATACAAAAATTATAATGAAAGCCAAACGCGTCTAATTTTTTATTAAGAACTCTTTACCAGGCTTCTTTAAAAATGCGCATCTAATGGGGAATTTTTTTACTTGGGAGAATCTTTCAATCAGGTTTTAAATCAATTTGATACTATAAGATTATTCCTTGTTACTGTTCATATTACATCTTATTTTATCTAGCAAGAATGAAACAATAGAATTTTGAAGAATAAGGTGACAAATGGCCACTCCTTGTTCTAACAAATCTATTTTCTATTAGATTCAAAAGTAAGATATGGAATATCGAGGTTACTCTCCCAAGTAGTATCACTCAATTATAGTTCATTTAATGTAATTAATTATATACTTTTTTTCACTGTTTGGTTGCTTGATGGTTTATTGCCTCTCTATTATATGTGAAGTTGTGGTTACTAGATGTATTATATATTAATTTATTAGATTTTGGGGTATTTTTTAGCCTATTTTTTATTTTATTGCGCTAATTTTCTCATCAATTGTATGTAATTGTAATCTAAGCAATCTTTTTTTTTTCTTTTCTCCCTTTTTTAATCTCTTGGCAGTTTTTAGGAGTAGAAATTAGAATAATATTATAATTTAGATTATTGTTAATAAAAAATGCTCGGTGTGGCTCCTTGAAGAATAAAATCGATCAGAGGGCCATTATATAAGGAACCATTGAATAGGAAGAAAATTAAAATTATGAACCTTGTAAGAGAAGATTTATCTTTGTGTTCTTCATGTTCTTATGCTTTTAGCCTCAATATAGATGAAGAATGTGAAAATGTCACTTGTTTCCTTATTTCAGGTATATTATAAATTATGATCGTAATATCCAATGGATGCCTAAGTATTAAAGCCTCCATGAAGATATCATCATCTTCAACTTGTATGCTCACGACACCATCTACTTTTGCATTTAGTATATCCAACAGTAAAAGATGGTGAAACAATTGGTCTTGCATCATCCTCATTTGCACAAAAGTTTTCAATTAAAATCATGTTTTCAGTAATAAACACATATATGATAGATCAATGTTGCATGGATATTGATATCTCATTCAAGAGAAAAATAAATAAATATAATAATTCATTAATAGATTAGTTGGAGGAATATAAATTATGGACTATGCTCCACCAAAACAGTACATCATCTCTAGTTTCAAATTAAATTGTTTTTAATCAACATATATTATTTTTATATAAGTTCTATATGATCTTCAAAGAATACTTATTTGAATTACTGATCATTTACTCTGTTTCTGATTTAATTTCATTATTTTTTTTCTCCTCTATACAGTACAAACTTATTGATATGTTATTCAACTTCAAAAAATAATTAACCTAGACATAGTTTTGTTTTTATTAGAATATATGTTCTAACATTATTCAAAGCATGATCAAACATGATTTGAACATTATTCAAATAAGTATTTGAATCAAATACAAGCACCGCAGAGCCACGGTGGGGGCATGTGCCTCCACTGGCCCGCTAAAATCGATATGAGGTGGTTGGGGAAGGAGAACTTCAAGGTGGTTTTTTGTCCGGACGTAATAACTTTTCGTCAAGAGTAATTATTGTGTCTGGACACCGAATGCGTCTAGAGACCAATAACAACGCGACACGTCACCTGGAGCTCGGTACCGAGCACTCGATATTGCTCGGTATACGTCCAAATTTTCTGTTTTTTATCCGGACGTAATAACTTTTTTTCAAGGTGAGTGCAGAGCATGGGACGCTTTTTATTAAAGGAGAAGTTGAAGTGGATGCAGGGATGAGTAGAGCCACCGAAGGTACAGTACCATGATAGTTTTGGCAGCTCTACAAATTGGATGCTATTAAGGCGGAGATGAAGAATGGAGTGCTAAAGGTTATTATGTCCACTGTGGAAAAATGTAAAAAGCTGGTCCCCTTAAGGCTTTGTTTGTTTGAGCGTTTTTTCGCCTTTTTCATTTTCGGGAATGGAGTAATTTTTTTGTGTTGTTTGGTTCGTCAAATCACATTCCCAATAACTCTTTTTTTTCATTTTTCTACAGTTTTGAGAAAACTTTTTATATATGCTTCTCCGTTACAAAACTCCATTTTCTGAACTAAAGTTTTTTAAAACTGTCTTTTACAAAAGCACCAAAAAAACAAACGAAGCCTAAGTCTGCCGCAATCTTTTTCAATCCTTAGAGCGTCATTTACAGTTTCTTATTTTTCTTGGCCCTTCATAAAAATGCAATCAAAACCAGCACATTGCATATGCCTAACTAAAATAAAAGTAGTTTCATGGAGCAGTCTGAGCACTTTGATGCGAGAATAAAACTAGTTTCAACATACATTGGATCTTTCAAGAGTTCATGGATGAATGATTTTTTAGTTAAATCTACGCAAATTAAGAACAATGACACCATATCATACCATTTCTATAGGAATGATAGGATCCTAAATTCTAATTGAGCACTATAGCTACTCAAACTCTCAAAGAAGAAACAAAAACTACAATAAAACAAATATTTTTGGAGATCGTTTTGACAATTTTATTGTTTTCTAAATTTAGTTTCATTTTATTTATTAGTTTTTCATTTATAAGAAGTTTAAATACATATTTAAGGTATGTAAACAAAAATAATTATATACTTAGCTTGCAATTTTTTTCATTTTTTTTAGGAGAGATATACCTAAAAATTCTTTTTGGATATAATTATCTCTAATGAGATATAACTCATTATTTATGGACAACTTATTAGACTGGAAATTAAACCCTAAAATTTTAGTGGCCACTATTTTTTCGTTAGTTTATTATTAAATTCTACAAAACTATATGAAAAATTTTAGTATAAAGTTTTCATATATGTCACAAATTTACAAGTAACATTCTTGAATGTTTAATTATTAAATAAAAAAAATAAAATCAATAACGTGAAAATAATTAAGAATACAATAAAAATTATAAATTTGTGCTCCCATTAATAAAATTTTGTGGCTCCACTCCTTGTACAAGCATGGCTTGAACAATATTTCAACAAGGTTCAAATGTAACTAAAAAATATGTTCTAACAAAGTTTGAAACACTATCTTCGACATTCTAACTTTGTGTTATAATTTCATTAATATATATGACCTAGTTTATGTAAAATAATAAAAATAATTAAGAAAATATTATTCATATCTACAAAAATCATTTTTTTTTATTAAACTTTATTAGTGCGGGAAAAAATCTTCAACAAAAGGATGATAATATTAATAAAGAAAGTTGAAGTATGAAAGATGTCATGTTATTCTTCCTATACATTGGGAATATAAATATAAAAAGTTATTTTAATTAAAATTTAATTTTTAAATATATTTTCTTAAAAAATTAATATATATAAATTTAATTTTCTCTCCTACTATTCTTTAAAAATAAAACTTACATTTACCAATTTCAAGAAAAACTATCATAATAGGCAGGTCTCGTATATATATATATATATATAAAATTTTGAGACATAAATTTAAATTTCTCACTTACTCAAAATTACAACCTACATATACAATTTCAAGAAAACCCGCCACAATCGGCGGTCGCCTAGTCCAGCCGAAGCCACAGGTCATGCTAAATCTCTTATAGTCTCGTCACGCACTCTTGATTTAGGGATTCTCACCTTCGATCTGGTTTCTCCTCAGATCCCCCCTCTTTATCGGATATCTCAGCTGCCCAAGCACCGCAAGAAGCCAAGTTAGGGTTTTTGATTCTGACTAGTTCATGGCGATGCATGCAGGGATGGGGCTTTCTAAAGTTGCGCTTTTGATAGGGGCTGGTAATCCCACTGTTATTGTTCTGCTTCTTCAATACCTAGTAGTTATTTCTTTCCGTGATCTGACGATCTTGGAATATGATGGCTGTACTGTACTTGTTCAATAGGATACACTGGCTCAATCCTCGTGCGCAACGGCAAGCTTTCTGATATCTTAGCCGAGCTTCAGGTGTAATTATTCGTCCTGTTGTTTCTTGCTATTGGTCTGTTTATTTTTCTTGGAATTGATCGTTTAACTTTATATGAGAACTTCATTGGATATATTGAACAAGTTATCCCTATGAAATTTGTGGTTTTAATGTTTTTCAGTGACTCGGTTGAATATGCTGAATCTATCATGTCATTGTGAACATCTATTGAATGGATTGTTTGTGATGCATTCAAAAATTATTTGCAGACTTTGTTGAAGTCCACCGAGGGTTCTGATTCAGATTCTGCGGATTCTGTTGCTCAACAGGTTTTATGCCTTACTTTTGTTTATGGCCCTAGCATAATTATTTTACATTGGCCTTCCATTTATGTACCTATTTTATGATTGAATTTTACCCCAGTTATGAATAGTTGTTTTATTGTGCTCGTTTGTAATTAACAAATTCAAACTTTATTTTTAAAGCTATAAGAGAAAGTTGGTTGTAGGGTTTTATGCGTGAAAAAATGAATAGTCGATTGAATGAATCATCCTATTTGCATTACTTTTTAGTTATTTACTTATTCTATATTGCACCTTTGGAATCTCTGCTATTTGGATTTGGTTCATGCATAACAAACATGGCAGTTCCTGAATTGTTTTTTAATCAATCATTCATTCCTACACTTATGGTTCCTTAGCTAATTTAAAAATATTTTTCACGAACCAAGAAAATTTTTTTGAGTAACGGTCACCAATATAGAATATGGGCGAAATGTACAATATTTGCTAATTGTGTTCATGGAGAACAGATTCGATGTTTTGGTGGTTAGTTTCTAGTTATTCTATTTTCTTCTCATTTTTGCCATTACATTAATATCACTGATGTCATTCATGCCTTGCTGCATGTCTACTGATTGTACTAATACAGTGTTCTATTCATGATCTTGCAGGTCAGCAGACTGGCCATGGAGATTCGACAACTTGCTTCAGCACGTTCAATTACTGTTGTGAATGGAGGTTCAGGGCAAGGTTTGTGCTTTAGTGATGAATATTAAGTAGAAAATTCATATTCAAAGTATGTCATTCAGGACATGGTTATTTGCATAAACTCCTTGTGTTTATTTTTATAATTTTGGATTGTTCCATAACCTGTCTGCATTGCTTGATAATTGAAACTTGCATTTCTCTTGAGTATTGCTACTGGATAAATATCTCAATTATTTTTGTATGACAGCTTGTTTAGTCTTTTATTGTCTAAATATACGATCTCTAGGAAGATATCCAATGAATTTCTCTTCCCAAATAATTGGAATAAGGCCAGGGATTTGATCTCTAGAAAACTAAAATCTATTTGAAGAAAATAGGAATGTACCATAAGCATGATAATATTTTAGTTATTTAATATCTTCTATTCACATTGCTCATTCCAGTATTTTTTTTGCTTCTATGATAATGTGAATTCTTTATAGTTTATGTAAGATGCTTAATTCAGTGGTCATCTATCCAGGAAATGTCACATCTTTTTTGGTGCCGGCTGCAACATTGGGGGCTGTAGGCTATGGCTATATGTGGTGGAAGGTACAGTTGATTCAGCATATATTCATAATTTATTCTACTCAGAAATTATAATTTTTTTTGTATGTTTCCATGTGGGGCCTTTTTGGCTGCTTACAAGTGAGAAGAAGAGCCACGTCCCTATTTATCAGTGAATGATAAGGAGGCCACTTCTAAAAGGGTTGTTTGGTTGTGGATGAAATGGAAGCTTTTAGTAATCCATATATACATACATGCAAGCCACATGCACACATGCGCTCATGCTGCTGCAATCACTGCTAATATTTATATGTTGTAATCAGTCAATTAATTATAATATTATGCATTGTACATTATAATAAATATCTAACGTTTGTTGCATATAATTTATTTTATATGCATTACTAAATATATTCTAAATATTATGCACTTAAAAAAATTAAAAATAATAATATCTAATACATTATATAGTTTATGTTATATATTTAATATATTATTTATTGTATAATCTTATAATTTCACAAGAAGGTGAGTAAAGTCAAATAGCTAAGAATAATGCTTGTCACTTCTTGCTAAAGAAATCACTTCCCATTTCTCCCCTCAACCAAACAGCAAAAGTGGTCCACGTCCTCATTGGACGCTTCACACTTTTTTACACATGCAATCAACAATCCTTTGATGGGAGTATTATATTTGTTTTCTACAGCCCAGGAACTATAAGTTGCATTACCTATGAGAGTTAAATCTTTAACCTAGGCAATACATGCTGACATATTTTGATTGTCTGAGGCTGAAAGATGATTGATACGGTATTTCTGTTTGAATGTGTTCTTTTAATCTTAAGAAAAAAGTTTAGTTTTTAATTAAAGCAAATTATTGTAAGTACATGATTATGGTGCTAAGATTATGAATTTGGGAGTTTGATTTGATAACCTTTTTGGGAAATGGTTAGCCGATCTGAGGTTTCATTCTATCAGTATTGTAGAGTATTGTTGTACTTTTTGGTTAAATTATATGAATATATGCAACTGATCACAAGCAGATGGCAGTCTAACTTAAAATTGTGAGTTGTGGTTCAATAGGATTAGCATATTAAAAATTGCACATAATACCCAGCTTGAGAACAAAAAATTCTTTTGAAGGGCTCCAGAATGTGTAATTAGCTGTGTGATTTGTAATCTATTTGGTATTGCATTGTTTGGTGGAGAAGTACTAATCCTTTTATTTTTAAATCGTACAGGGCCTTTCTTTCTCTGATCTTATGTATGTTACTAAGCATAGCATGGCAAATGCTGTTTCAAGCATGACAAAGCATCTGGAGCAAGTCTCAAATGCTCTTGCTGTAAGCCTGTCTTACTTCTCAGGAAATTTGTTCTAATATGTTATTCTTGGATGACTTTTTGTGAATGTGTTACAATTGGATCTATTTGCATGCCATGATAGCATGATGTTCTATCTACATTCATCGTTGGATCTCTTGTTTTCTAAATTCTTCATGAACTGTTTTCTTAAGGTGCAATATGAAGCGTGAGTTTTTTTTTTTCCTTGAAACTTTAATTTGCGAATGCGAAGTGCAAAGAACAAATAAAATAGTACTTTTGTTAAGTAACGCATTCATGAATGGTATATCTTATATGCGCACACTTCATTAATTTAATTCACTTTTTTTTAGCTAAAAACAAATCCTGTAATACTTCTAACAGGTTAAATAAGACAAGAAACAGTGAAACACCAATTCTAGATAACTTTAAGGACGTTCATTTCTCATAAATAAATTGGTCCAATAAAATATGGTTAACTAACAAAACAAATAAAATTAAGCTCTAAATATAATGAAAAAAGGTGTACGTTTCATATCAAATATAAAGATCACATTCGAAGCTCAACCTGTAGATTCCTGCAAGTAGTAAGGGATATGAATGCAACATGAAGCATAAGTATAAGACCAAGAGTTATTTTAAACTTAAGACGAGCATTCAAAAATCAAAATGATATTCAGGTCGCATAAAGCAAGCGATAACTTTTTGCAAAAAAAATAAGAAAAAGGAAAAAGAAAAATGGGTCATGTGTAGTCGTTAATGATAATAGAGAAAATGAAATAATCAACTCCATCAGGCAAAAATCCTTCATCTTGAAATCCTTCCTCTATATCCTTTGATTCATCATCATTATTTGCATTGGCCTCTAGTTCATCATCTTCTGCTTCTATTTCTTGACTAACAATCAAAACTTTTAGATTCCTTTTGATTTTATATTGTAAGTTTTAAAGAAAACCTTTACTTAACTAGTACAGTAAATTCATTAATTTTCCACCATGCGAGGCCATTATATTAAATGCTCCTTTATGGCATCCCTCATTTCCCCAGCCATTCATGCATATTTCAAAACACTTGTCAATACACTATAGGACAATTGAGTCATTAGTAATTTTTTAATCCCTCAAGTTGAGTTTGCTTCTATTCAATGAACACATTTTTTCTAGATTTTTTCAACTAATTTAAGGTATTATCATCATCCTAATTAGCTTTACCAGAACTACTTGGGTCTAGCTCGATGAATTCTCATTTTTTCTTTAACTATTTTAGGATATATATCATTTTCTTGTTGAGTGTTGCATAAGGGGAAACCCTATTTTTTGCTGGTCCTTTTGAACAGCTTATATTTATGTCACTGTCTACACTTTTTCTTTTATAATCCTTTGGCACTAAATGTATCTACTTGTCTAATGATATTCTTTTTGCTCTCTTTGTATATTTCCGAACCACTTGAAGTTTATTTTCATCTACCTTATCTTTATTAGATACATCTCTAATCATCTATTAATATAATAATTTTTTAAATTTATTTTTATGAATTTCATCTCAACTGCATCTGAACATTCACATTTTTGCCATACCCGACTTAGTTATTTATAATTTTTTTGCTGCTTAACTCTTGAATCTACACAACATAACTGAGCTTTTTGTAATTTAATAATATTTATCTTTAAATTCATCCTCAGACATTTTTCCATTTTAACCATCTAGTTTGAACTCTACAATTTATAGTCTTAATTTTTTTATCTAGATCCTCATTCTTTTATATAATTAAACTACGATTCTTACTCAATCACACTTAGGCATCACTTTTTTTCTAATAATATTGGCTGATAATTACTAATATCACTCCCAACAAAACTGCATATCATATATTAAATTTTTATTTCATTAACTCTATGCCTAACACTGCCGTTGCCAGGTCCCAAGTCCTGGATGAGAAAAGTGGAGGGTTGCGTTAGGTAGTCGACAGCCAGCGTAAAACTTGTCGAATAAAAATGACATGAATCCTTTAAGAAATTGTGTTAATGCTAGGGCGTCCCCTGGAAGCGACGCGCTGTATGGCCTGAATACAGTGACAAGTGTGCAAGGGCCGCTGCACCGGCGCCCGGGTGCAGTGTTAAATAGGCAAGGGTTCCCGCATCAAGGACGGATGTGGGCAAAGAAGCTAGTCCATGATACTAAATTTAGGATAGGAACTTGGAATATAGGTTCCCTTACAGGTAAATTAATGGAGTTAATAGATATTATGATTCATAGGAAATTAAATATTTTATGCATTCAGGAAACTAAGTGGGTTGGAGAGAAGGCCAAGGAAATCGATAGTTTAGGATTTAAACTTTGGTATTCGGGTAGGAGATAT